>NC_089449.1:1890206-2205240 GCF_026210795.1 Rhizophagus irregularis | reverse complement strand
TTTTATTAAATATAACTTTTTTATTTGTAATTTTATTAAAGTAAAAGTAATAGAAAAATATATAAACTCTAATATTATTAAATTACAATCCACTTGTACTGTCAATAGTTATTTTGATCCAATAGGCAAACCTTATTTAAATCAATCTTACCCTATTTTTAATATGAAGTAATCATAAGATTCACCTGATTTTTTTATATTACAAAATATTAAATTATATTTATTTAATTATAAAAATAAACTTATTTCTTACATTTGTCTTTAATAATCAAAGTGTACATAAAAATTTATTAATATTATTAATATTTAACATTTTAGAAATTCTTAATAATAATTTGTTATTTATTAATTAACAATATTATAAATACGATTGACAAAATAATATAAAAAAAACAGGTAAAATAATTGAATATTTGCATTCTATTGTATAATATATATTAGAATAATAAAAATAATGACCAAGTAATTTTATATAAATATTAAATATTATATTGAAAATTGTGTTAATTATATTATTTAATATCTATATTGTCAGTTTAGAAAAAAGCTTAGGATTTTATTAACGTTATTAATTTATAATTTGATTGCTTGCAAAAGATAACTAAATTCCTAAATAAACCTATAAACATAATATTTATTGTCTAATTTATACCTAATTCTTGCCAAAAACTGCTTTTTACTAGTGAAAACACCTAAAACACCTCAGATATCAAATCAACAAAAGGATATCTTTTTTTAAAACAATGAATATCTTTCCTTCTTTTTGACCTTACATGAAACCTTATATATATAAATATATATAAAATTAGCAGTTAATAAGCAAGATTAGGAAAATTTTTAATCTAAAAAGTGAAGATACAAAACAATAAAAAATAAATGGAATAAAAATTAATGTACGGCACAACGTCCATATATTATCCAATTAATTATACTTATACAAAGAAATGTTCTTTATTGTGATTACCACTCTTGATCGAATCGGAATGTGGCTGGAATTCAAGTTGTTGAACTGGAGTTAAACCCAAAGTTTGTTTCAGCTGCCGTCTAAAAGTTTTAAATAGTAAAGTTAAATAAATCATATTAATTGAGAGTAATTTTAATAATAATTTACATACCCAAGAGTCTCACAAATCTCTCTGTTGTTTGACGTTCGCGTCCACAAAGAAATTCTATAAAAGATTTTCCTAACAGACACTACAGCACCGCATACTTCATCTGCATAATCAAATCCTTCTCCAATGCAAGCAAGCATCTAAACCATAGAAGTGAAAGAAGAATTAAACAAATCAAATTTTATGCCAGCTGTATTTTGTAATTTAAGAATATCATATAAATAAATCTGCGCGTCTAACCAATTTTTCGAGCATTTAATTAATAACTACTCACTGTATAAAGCCAGAGAGTATTGATATCTTCACCAGTCTTATTTCGAGGAAATTGAATAACCCATTTCCCACCAAGTTCATTTACCGGATCCTCCCACATTGGTTTTATTCCTTGTTTAAAAAGATGGTAATTAGATCCAGGCGATAAATCAATAGCCTTGGCAACATTATTGTAAACACTATTAAAAAATAACCATCATTGTTCATTCTTAGTTTAAATTTCAATAAATCAAAATATTAACTTAAATTATAAATAATAAAAAGATTTCAAGAATAAAAGATTTACCTACCCCCAAAATTCTTCAACTGAATCGAATGTGATCAACTCCTTGAGGTTCTGAGACCAACTTGCTGTGTTTGCTTTTTTACCAGGGTTGTCGAACCATAACGTCCATGCGTTAAAAAGTGGATGTTTGACATTAAAATTTACGGGATCGTTAAAAACAGTTTTCATTTCACCGTCAAAAGGGAACGCGGAACTGTTGTTTTCATTTTCTGTTTCTTCAAAATCTGTAATTTCATGATTTACTTCTTCAACCGGAGTCACATTATCATTATCGGTCATTTTTATAACTTTGTAATTTAAATTCGTTTTAATAATTAAAAAAAAGTAGGTGTATAAAAATGGATATGAAAATGAAACGACAACACTGCTTTCATCCGTAAAAAATTTTTTTGTAAGAAATATCTATTCACGTGATGGTGATATTATATGAGCCATGTCACATGATCATGATTTATATTTAGCATGTTATAAATAATTTTATAAATAATTTTACAAAAGTAACTTAAGAGGATTTTCAATATAAGACCTCCACTCTTTAAGCCATTGAGAACCAACTGCCCCATCAACAACCCTGTGATCACATGAAAGTGTCACGTGCATGGTATTAACAATTCTATGACCTGTCTCAGTGTCGGGGTCAGGAACAAGTTTTTGCTCAGTAGTTCCTACAGCAAGAATACATGATTGTGGTGGATTAATAATGGCTGTGAAAGATTTAATTCCAAACATTCCTAAATTTGAAATGGTAAAGCTTCCTCCCTATAAAAATATATAATGTTTAGTTATGTTATATCATAGTCATGTTAGGACAAATTTAACCTACTTGATATTCCTGTGGTGCCAATTTTCCTTCTCTGGCACGACCAGCTAACTCCTTAACCTGATTTGAAATGGCCCCCAACCCCTTAGATTGTGCATTTGTTATGATCGGTGTAATTAAACCAGAAGAAGTAGCAGTAGCAATAGAAATGTCAGCATTATGGTATCTGAAAGACAAAAATTAATTGATTGGAGATGTGCATAATTGGAAAACTAGAAAATTATTATTCTTATTATTATACAATCCAATGCTCACTGTCGAATGAAATCGTTATTCCACGCGCTATTCACTTCTGGTATAGCCATAAGTGCGGAAGCAGATGATTTGATAATAAAATCGTTCACAGACAACTTATATTTTCCGTCGCTCGCATTATTAAGAGTTTCACGAAGTTGCAAGACCTTATCCATGTTAACTTCAATAGTTAAATAATAATGTGGAACTAATACTTTGGAGTCCGTTAATCGTTCAGCGATAACTTTACGCATGTTATTTATAGGAATGTCAGTATAAGCTGACGTAGGTTCGATAATTGGAGTTACTGGTTTTTCGGGCTTTGTGGGTTTATCGAAACTTTCAACATCAGCTTTTGTTATACGACCTTTCGGTCCTGTACCAGTAACTTGATCAAGAGAAATTCCACGTTCATGTGCTAATCTACGTGCTACTGGACTAGCAAAAATTCGCACATTAGTTGGCTGATCAGTTGTTGCTGTTCTAGACTCCGTTTGCCGAGGTGAAGCTTCTTCTTTTTGCTCAACAGGCTCAACCTTCTTCGTCTCAGTCGTTTCACTTTTTTCGACAACATAATCAGCAAATTGATCGATTCCTTCTTTATCCTCAATTAAAATAGCAATTGGCTATCATAATAGAAAAAGTTAGAATTTAAGGTTTTGGAATTCATATAATAATGATCATGTAACATACCGTCCCAACTTTGATGTCCTTTGTTCCAGCTTCAACAAATATTTTAGCCAGATAACCTTCTTCTTGACATTCAAAATCCATTTGAGCTTTGTCAGTTTCAATTTCTACTAAAACATCCCCAGGTGATACCGCATCGCCAATCTTCTTTTGCCAAGTGCCAACATTGCCCATCGACATTGTTGGAGACAATGCAGGCATTGAAACCACAGAATGGGGAGGATATGCTAAAAATCATACAAATTTAGAGAATTTAAGAATAGTTCTATCTTCCATTTAAATGATTCGGTAAAACGAAACACTTACATTTTGTAGTATAATAACGACGCGATGAATCTTTTCTTGTTCGGTTGTAAGTTAGACAGGCTGAATAATTTTTTCTAGCACTAAGTTGATGATATAATATTGTCAGGTCTACTTATGAAGTCAGTTTAGTCTTTAAATTAACACGCCTACAGCATACCAATAGGTCGACAAGGGTTTTACTCCAAATTTTACAACTCGCGTCAATGTAGGCATGGCTAATGGAGCGATTCTGACAGAAACGCGTGAAACTCCGAACCTACAGAGTCTAATCAAAACATGCTGGTCTTTTAAAATTTTTAAAGCATTCATTTTTGTATAGATAGAATTATTTCAATTGTGATCGGTCATATATTTTTTGAGATGACATCAATATGAGTATACCAAATTCGCCCTATAAAGTATTACCATAAAAGATATAGTACGGTAAGCTCATGTGAAATCTTGTGAATTGATAGGCTTTTAAACGCGAATTACGAAATTTATTTTCTGAAAAGCCTATCTATATGAGGCAATTTCCATTAGAGTAGGTAATTCTGTTATCGTAGAAGAATTTATTGCCTTTTGTAATAGTAGTAGAATAGAGCATTTAACATAGAAGAGAGTTACTAAAAATAGATAGGCTTTTTTTTTAAACAACATACATTTTTAGTTAGCTTTTCTATATGCAATATCCTTTTTTTTCTTTACAATTTCCGATGCTTCGTATTACTATTCTATCTTAAACAATAAGGTAATAGGGATCCGCAATTAAAGATCAATACGTCCTATGTATATAGAAATTACTTATGTAATATTCGATTAGTTGTAAAACAAGAAAATAATATATAGAACATGTAGTTGCAATAAATTTCACTGTATTTAAAGATTTCAAGCTCTATATTAATCGTTTGAAATTTTTTTAATTTATTCATAATATTATATATTTGATATTTCAGGATTATACTGTATATAAAATTTTTTATAGTTATATAATAGTACTTTAAATTTCTAATATATCTATTAATAGCATATAAAAATTTTGAAAAAAATTTCAGAAATTTTCAGAAATTCACTGGTCACATTTGTATTCTCAAAAAATGAAGTATTATTATTATACCCCCTAAGTCTTATTCAAAACATTTTATTATTAAATCTATCCTATATAGTCACAATCTATCTATAGTCACTATCAATTTATTTCCAGAAATCTTATATTAAAATATTATTTATAGTTACTATTATATAAAGAATATAATAAATTGCTTAATATCCAATGATTATAATAAAAAGATGATGTAATATAACTTGTTAAAATTGTCTTATTAAGACAAATTGAATGGTAGTAGTTTTATTTTTCTATGATAAAAATTGGCATTTTAATAATAGTCCTCTTAACAAATTGATTTAATTAGATTGGTAATATAGTACAACCTAAATTAATTATAAAAAAAAACCATTTTTTGTAAATATCTTATGATCTAGCAGTTTATTTTGATCAGCATAACATGATCTATAAAAAAAAAAATAATCATTAAAATCCAATTATTAGATTACGAGATAATTTTTTTTAAATTCAGATCAGATCAGATTCATAATTAATAGCTCTTTAAGATCATTTAATTAAGATGAATTGAATAGTATTAAAATTATCTTCTAGTAGGTGTAATAAATTATAAAATATTAAATGATAAATTATTAGATAATTTGCAATTTATCATATTTAGCAAAATAATCTTAACACTATTGTGTTTACAAATCATTACTAGATATAAAGCAATTAAACAGCAAACATTTAAATGTTGATTAAAACTACCATTTAAATTAAGTTTTATCATTTGCTAAAACTAAAATGGTAAAATTAATTTAAGAAAAAATGAAATGCCAAAATTATTCCAAAATTCCCAAAATTGGCTAAAACTTTTGATTGGCTATTCATTATAATATCACATGATCAAAATTAAATTTTTTACTAAAATTAAGCATAGCAGGCTTTCCAATTTTTGAATAATCACATGACGATTGGCAAATGTGATTTTTACTTAAATAACAAATAAAATTTAAGTAAATCATCAAGTTTTCAAGTAATTTTAAATGACATAACTTAGTCATAACACTGATGTAATTGTTTGTTACATAGATATGTATTTTATTGGCTAAATATTATCAAATGTATCGGCATATGATAATTGTACTAATTTATTTTAATTGTGCCTAAGGTTGCTTGTCTAAACCTCTTCAAAATCTTACGATTAGTTTCATCAAAATTTTACTATAGATTTATTAAAGTTTTGGCAGAGTTTTGGCAGTTTTGGCATTTATAATAAGTTTCAGCAGTTTCGCCTTTCTCCAAAGTTTCGCCAGTTTTTTAATATAACTTTAATATAGTTTCGGCAGAATTTCGCTTTTCGGCGAAACGCCATCTCGTAAACCCCTAAAGCCCCGTTTCAGCAAGCAACCTTAATTGTGTCACAAAAAATTTAATAGCAAAGGACAATAAAAAAAATTGATTCTTCAGGTTATGTTTAAACGTATTACAAAGGAATCTGGCTATTGAAGACGGAATCCAGAAGTTATAAATACTTGAAAACTTCTTATAAAACGAAAATAAGCATAGTACATTTTCTTTCAAATTGTAATAAGCTGAAGAAACAAAGAAATATGAAATCTATTTACAACAATGGAAACAGATATATTCAAAGGTTTGTTTTTACTTAAGCTTTTTAATCTACTATATGTTTATTGAAATTTATGATGGAAAAACCCTTTTGAAGAAGCTCTTTTCTTTGTATATTTAACAACTTCTTAAAAAACAAATTTTTTGGGTTTTATAATAAATTATTTACATAATTTTTCTCTATTAGAAACTGATCTATCTATTATTTTATTTTCTTTAAATAGTAAATGACTCTTTTTCATTCCTTTAAATAAAATACAAAATCTTAAAAATAACTTATTGGTAAGAAATTTTATGATGTAATATTAGTAATATGGTATTATTTTCTCAGTATGTATATTGGCTAAACAAATAATTTTACATTTTAAAAGATTAAATCACACTCTAATTTTGGAATCAAAGATCTTTCCAATTGATTCACTACATATAGAAATGTTGACAATCAAATTCATAATTAGAAATAAATGTGTTGAACACATTTATTCATCAACCAATGATTCAACCAAAGTAATTTTTAATTTGTTGGATAGGTCTTGATCTATTCTTTAAAGTGAATATAAAAATATCCGCCTAGTTTATATGTAAGTTAAATTATTTGCATTTTTTTTATAAGAATTATGTTCGATTTTAATTTTACACAGATAATATATATTAAAGTTCTTTATTTTACATCCATATTCAGTAAAATTTTGAATACAAGTATATCAAGTTGCTATTTATTAATTTGGAAAGTTTGAGTTATAATTATTATGTAGAATTTTGAATTCACCAAACATTTATATCAAAAAAATGTATTGATCACATTAAATTAATAAGTTGTTACATATAAAGTTAGCCAATAATAATCTGATTTTAATAAAAATTAGTATAATTAAAATTTAATATAGGACATATATATTGATAGAATTTAAGGATATATTAATACAGTCAACTCTCTTTATAGTCACACATTTGGGACAGTCTATATTTGGTGATTATAAAGAAATGTGACTATATAAAAAATTTCTTATATTTGTATATCATAATTCCGGCCAAAAATTAACATAATTTTAGCCAGAATTATACTTAAAACTTTATTGTATCGTAACTTCGCCAATATTAATCGTAGAGAGATAATCTTACTGCCATTCGATTCGTCTTGATGAGACGGTTCTAATGGTATAAATACATAGAAATCCAATCACTAGATTAATTTCTGAAATTAAAAAAATATTAATGGTTTTTGTGTAATAACTCTGTCAATATTGATCCTAGAAAGACTATCTTACTACCATTCGATTCGTCTTAATGAGACGAATCTAATGGTATAAGATACATCGAAATCCAATCACTAGATCAATTTCTGAAATTAAAAAATATTAAATTGTTTTTAAGTAATAACTCCGTCAATATTGATCACAGAGAGATGAGCTTATCACATTCGATTCGTCTTAATGAGGCGATTCCAACGAGCTATAAATCATCTTTTTACAATCACTAGGTACCGAGAAATCTAGCAAAATGTTAAATGGCGCAGTAAACGTAAATCAAGAAATATTATAATGCCGATGTTTAACATTTTGTTGAATAACTCGTCAGCCAGTGATCGGAAAAGGATAAAACTAGGGGTTGGTCACCCTATCTCGGTGGTTAGTCACTGAGACCCTCATTAAGCCTGAGTATGATGAGGTCGCAGGTTCGATTCCCATGACTACGGAAATAAAAAGAATTTTACTGCGGACGCTACAACCAATAGCATGAAAATACAGGGATTAGTGTAGTTGGACTGCATCATGGTGAATTAGTGTGTATGGTTAGGCCGCACATTTCAACTAGGGATCATGGTGTCCTTCTAACGTTCCCTATGAGCCATTGGTATGTGCGCAGTCCTGTCCTTGCGCGACTACTATACCTTGGGGGGACTTCCTGTCTGGGTGGTCACTCTACGATACCACTTGGGGTCAGTAATGGCTAGATGGTCGTCCTAGATGGTAAAGCTAAGGGTGCAATGTCTTAGTGGTAGTTTGACCTTCTGTTAGGTCTTAGACCAACTAAAGTGTTCGTGCGCGAACAGGTAGCGTATTTCATAGGGTTCGGTCCTACTGCCTTGGATTCTGGTTGGTGATCCCTTGGTTGGACCGTACCGCCATAAGGGGGTGATCCTGGACAGATGCCTGCTACTTCCTGTCTGAGTGGTCGCTACAAAGTATACCACTTGGGGTAAACAACTGTACTATCGGTGCTGGGTAATCGCGGGCTGTAGTGGCGCTTTGAGTGAGACTTTAGTACGCAAAATGGTGGTATGGAAGGGTACCAGATGGTTGATGTTACCTGTCGAAAGTCCTCCATGAAAGTAGATGCTCTCTAAAGGTCGTAAAATAAATTGAGTATCAGTATCATGCAATGGGTATAGGATGAGTAGGCGGCGTGTACCTAGCTTCAGATCAGCCTAAATGGCACGATGGGGGATGTCTATAGTGGTGCTGTTACCGAAGAATTAAGTACTCTCGGTATATTGGTTGCCCATTGAAGATGATAGGACGAGACCCAGGAGATTAGTCTCCATAAGAGGCAATGGGTGGTCTGGCCGTAAACACTTGCAAAGGAAAAGGATAAAACTACCACCATTCGATTCGTCTCGGCGAGACGATTCTAACAAGCTTGATACATCTTTGTACGATTATTAGATGCCAAGTTATTTAATATATTCTTTATATAACTGTGATTATAAACGGTTCTTTTTAATATAAGATTTTTGAGGATAGATGTGATAGTGACTATAGATAGATTGTGACTATATAGGATAGATTTTAATAATAAAGTGTTTTGAACATTCAACTGATATGACTATATAGTAGAATATGACTATAACGGAAGTGACTATAGAGGGAGTTGACTGTATCATATCGGTATATCGAGGTTAAACTGTACTCCAGTATATGGTGTTGATTAATATTGTAAATCACGTTGAATAACTAGCTGGTGTTGATCAACATGTATACTGGTGTGAATCAACACTTTTCAAACTTGCTGATGAAGATCCAATTTGAATTTACTTGATTTTTTAACTTTTTAAACTAATTAAAATGTTCATTAGATTCTTAAAAAGCATTTTGAATAATAATAGTTAAAATGTTATATTGTATAAATGCATGTTACTTTTAATCTATATTTTTCAATTTTAATCAAATTTAGATCAGAATTATAATTTTGGCCAGAATTATGAATTCGAAACTTATTAATAATTTATGCTAAAAAAAATTAATTTTAATCAATTTGATTTACATATATAAGTTTTATATTTAATAATTATACTATGCCATAATTTTTAATATAACTATTATAATAAAAAAAATTAGAGGTAATATGTATGAGAATTGTTATATAGTATATATAATTGTCCGGAATGTAGCGAAGGACTATATAATTTTACGAAGGTCGATAACAATTAGTGTCACGTGGCGATTTCCGGTTGTCTGCACGCGTCATTTCTGATTGGTCCGCACAGAATGTGTATTGGAAATTTCATGCTACATCAAAAATAAACAAGTAAAAAAGTTTATGATTACAGTCAACTCCCTCTATAGTCACTCCCGTTATAGTCACATTCTACTATATAGTCACACCAGTTGAATGTTCAAAACACTTTATTATTAAAAACTATCCTATATAGTCACAATCTATCTATAGTCACTATCACACCTATCCTCAAAAATCTTATATTAAAAAGAACCGTTTATAATCACAGTTATATAAAGAATATATTAAATAACTTGGCATCTAATAATCGTACAAAGATGTATCATAGCTTGTTAGAATCGTCTCACTGAGATGAATCGAATGGTGGTAGTTTTATCCTTTTGCGATCACTGGCTGATGAGTTATTCAACAAAATGTTAAGCATCGGCATTATTATATTTCTTGATTTACGTTTACTGCGCCATTTAACATTTTGCTAAATTTCTCAGTACCTAGTGATTGTAAAAAGACGATTAATAGCTCGTTGGAATCGCCTCATCAAGACGAATCGAATGGTGGTAAGCTCATCTCTCTGTGATCAATATTGACGGAGTTACTACTTAAAAACCATTTAATATTTTTTAATTTCGGAAAATGATCTAGTGATTGGATTTCGATGTATTTTATACCATTAGATTCGTCGCATTAAGACGAATCGAATGGTAGTAAGATTGTCTCTCTAGGATCAATATTGGCAGAGTTATTACACAAAAACCATTAATATTTTTTAATTTCGGAAATTAATCTAGTGATTGGATTTCGATGTATCTTATACCATTAGAACCGTCTCATCAAGACGAATCGAATGGCGGTAAGATCGTCTCTCTAGGATCAATATTGGCAGAGTTATTACACAAAAACCATTAATATTTTTTTAATTTCGGAAATTAATCTAGTGATTTGATTTCGATGTATTTTATACCATTAGAACCGTCTCATCAAGACGAATCGAATGGCGGTAAGATCATCTCTCTACGATTAATATTGGCGGAGTTACGATACAATAAAGTTTTGAGTATAATTTTGGCTAAAATTATGTTAATTTTTGGCCGGAATTATAATATACTAATATAAGAAATTTTTTATATAGTCACATCTCTTTATAATCACCAAATATGGACTGTCCCAAATGTGTGACTATAAAGAGAGTTGACTGTAATTAAAATTAAAATTAAAAATTATTATTATATAGTTAGTTAATGATGAAACTGAAACTAGTTGGTGATAAAACTGTAATTTTTGGCAAAAAGAGTTTAGGCAGGTATCACTAAGTTATATATATTATATATTCTTGACATGTATAATTTTGATTTAAACCAATATTCACTTTGTATAATATATAACTAGGAAACGGAAACCGTTGTAAGTCCAGAGCGAAAGATTTGTACAAAAATCCAAAATCTTTAAAAATTCAATTTGTACAAAAAATCTGGCATCCCTAAAAAATAATAATAAAAAATGAAACATTAAAAACGTTTCTTTAAGGTTAAACAAGTAAGAAAAGCCCTCACAATTTACCTTTAAAAGTCCGGCATGTACAAAAAACCTGTGTTCCTAGATAAAAGAAAATAAAAATGAAACGCTAAAAACGTTTCTTTAAAGCAAAACAAATAAAAAACAACTCACCAGTCCGGTATGTACAAGAAATCCAGAAACCCTAGAAAAAAAATAAGAAAGTCATTTAAAAGAAAAATATACTTACTAAAAAAAAGGTACAGTCAACTCTCTTTATAGTCATACATTTGGGACAGTCCATATTTGGTGATTATAAAGAGATGTGACTATATAAAAAATTTCTTATATTAGTATATCATAATTCCGGCCAAAAATTAACATAATTTTAGCCAAAATTATACTCAAAACTTTATTGTATCATAGCTCCACTAATATTAATCGTAGAGAGATGATCTTACCGCCATTCGATTCGTCTTGATGAGACGGTTCTAATGGTATAAAATACATAGAAATCCAATCACTAGATTAATTTCCAAAATTAAAAAAATATTAATAGTTTTTGTGTAATAACTCTGTCAATATTGATCCTGGAGAGACAATCTTACTACCATTCGATTCGTCTTAATGCGGCGAATCCAATGGTATAAAATACATCGAAATCCAATCACTAGATCAATTTCCGAAATTAAAAAATATTAAATGGTTTTTAAGTAGTAACTCCGTCAATATTGATCACAGAGAGATGAGCTTACCACCATTCGATTCGTCTTGATGAGGCGATTCCAACGAGCTATTAATCGTCTTTTTACAATCACTAGGTACTGAGAAATTTAGCAAAATGTTAAATGGCGCAGTAAACGTAAATCAAGAAATATAATAATGCCGATGCTTAACATTTTGTTGAATAACTCATCAGCCAGTGATCGCAAAAGGATAAAACTAAAAAAACTAAAAACTCTCTCCTGTTGCCTTCACGACAATATTGCGACAAAAAATAAAAAGATTTTTTTGAAGTATTTTTATTATTTACTTCGCGTTACTATTAACTATTACATATTTTAGTTCTCCCTTCTACTTCTAGCTATGACAAACAAATGAAACAATAAAGCTTCTGGTTCTTCTGCTCCAAAACGTCCTGCCCAGAGTCCTCCTTCTGGCAACGTTCAAGGTCAAGGTTCTTCTGCTTCTATTCCAGGTCCTACTTCGCAACCTTCGACCGACAACTCTGCAAAGCGCACACGGGTATCTTCTGAACCCGTTATGGACCAAGACAATATTTTGACTCCTCCTGCTCCTCAGGATAATACTTCAACTTCGCTTCCCCCTCCCGTTGATACCAACACGTCCCCTTCAGCTCCTGACTCTGGTACCTCCCTTGAGGACTCCCAACACTTCCCCTCCAACTCCGCAGACAAAGAAAAATCTGTAGAAATTTTGCCTCCTGAGCCTGAACGCGCTGCGTCTCCCGATGCGTCTACTGCCGCTATACAATCTTTTCCCCTTCGCTTTTATGCTGCGGCTGCGCCCTCCACTATTGAAGAATTTTGGACCCACTACAAGACCAATCGTGAAGCTTGCGACGCGACTGACCGCGAATTCTCCTCTTTTTCCTCTTATGGTAGTAAAGCTACCACTCAAGAATCTGGCGATAATAAACTTATCGTTGTTTACTTTCGTTTCAAACCCGATATGGAAAAAGCTATCGCTGCGCCTATCACCTCCCTGCATGATCTACAGTTTCACGAGCATGACCCATCTGCAAAAAAGGCAGATGAACAACTTCGTACCCTGGTAGTTACCGACATCCCTCTCTTTGTCACTGATGCACAATTAAGGGGCACTTTTTCCCGTTATGGTATTGTTATTCACTGCCGTATGCGTCTTTCAAAACTTTATCGCACTGCGTATATAGTTTTTGACTCCGCCACCTCCCTGGACCAATTTGATAACACGTGGGCTGTTCTTTGTACTGAACATTGCTTACGCGTTTGCCCAGCCTCTCATTCACCTAACTAACGCGCTATTAGGCGCGCTCATGTTGCACTTCTTGCCGGCCTCCCTCGCGGTTCTGTTGCCGCTGATCTTTCTGAAATTGCCGAAGAAGTTTCCGCTAAAAGCGTTAACATTCCTTTCTCCTACAACTCTTATACACCCAAACCTTATGCATATGTACATTTCTCTTCTGCTGCTACCAAAGAGTCAGCTATGGGGATTACTTGTGCTCTCAAATCTATTGGCCTTACCTGGCATGAACCTACCGAAGTCTCCTCTCTTTGTCATCGTTGTGGCCACCCCGGTTGTAATCTGGACAAATGTGCTTCATCACGTGCTCCACAACGTCCTTCTCGCCCATGGTCTAGCAATGATAAATTGCGTGGATTATATAACAAACACTTACCTCCCTCTCATCCTGCTAAACGTCACAATCGTTTTGCGTGACCTGCTAATTCTGAACATAGATCTTATGCTGATGCCGCTGGTAGAAAAGTTCCTTTCCGATCACAGTCTCGCCCTAGATCTTCACGTTCGCGCTCTCGTCCTAACAATTGTCGTTATCCTCATCGTCCTTCTCAATCTGAGTTGGATCATGACGTCGCTGCAATGGATGTTCCCCCTTTAATGGATTGGCAGCAGATTACTGATCAAATTACCATTATACTCGAAGAGATTTCTCACCTCACCACAGAATTTGCCCAACTTCAACATCGTGTCAAATGGTTGGAAGATCAACACTCTTCTTCTCCTCCTCCTATTCCCAGATCCCCACAACCTCAGGCTCCCCTTGTCCCTGTACCCGAGCCAATGAATCAAGGATAGGATAATGATGAATCCTCTGGTCCTAGACGTCTTAGTGACAACCTTATGGATTTTAGCTCTCCATCTTCGCCACCAAATGGCCCCAATTTCATTGCTCAATCGCATATTCCTCTCCCTCCCCGTATGAGTATGATCCTTGGTCTCGCTACTTCACCACAAGATCGCCTTTCCTCTTTTACTGCTACTGTTACTGAGCTCACTAAAACGGTTAAACAAGGCATGGCTCAACAACAACAATTCTTGGCTGCTCGCGATAATGCGAACTCCCAATAATTATTGATTACTTTTATACTCCTTTACTACTTACGCTCTTTATCATAGTGTAGTAATGATGGACAACAAAAAGCATAATTTTTCTCCTCACCCTTCTCCCCTCATTAAATTTGGTCAACTTAATGTTAATGGTGAGATCCCCCAAATTCCCTCTGTCATCAATTTACAGAGTTGCCACATCGAACGGGCATTCCCATGGTCGAACGAACGAATAATCGAACTAACGAACAATTAAACGAACAAGCAAATAATCAACGTCATAATTAACAAACAACATAATCAACGAACAACATACAACAACATTCTTGGTTCACGACATAAATAGCGTTAGTAATATAAAACGTCGAATGATATAAAATAAAATTTAACTTCTCTAAATTTTCCCCAAATTATATCCACTTTTACCTTTAATTTCAAACTTCGATAGCTCTCGCTACGAATTATTTCTTTTCAAAAATGTATATTTAATTCATCTTAAATTTCCATTTTATTCAATTAAAATTAATTAAGCGAACATTAGTTAAAGTTTAGGGCGAACCTATTACCTTTAATTAATATTATACTTCATTAACAAATAATTAAATTTAACTTATATTTTTATTGAGTTCTGTGGATGAGAACTATGGAATTACCTTGAATTCCGTTCTCTATTTATACAATTTTTATACTACTTTCTATTCTATCTATATACTATCTTTTATGTTCTTTTTACATATTATCTTTGAACTATCTTTCTAATATACTATCTATATTTTAAATACGCTATCTTTTAATATGCTATCGTTTAATATGCTATCTTTTAATATGCTATGCTATCTTTTTATATATGTTCTTTTTAATATGTTATCTTTTATGTTCCATCTTTATACTATCTTTTTATATTATCTTTTATATTATTTTGTGTGTTTTTTTAATCTTTCTGACATTATTCTATATGTTCTTTCAATTCACTTTATGTGTTTTGCTTATAATCTATCTTTTGTGGCTTATAATTATTCTTTCTAATCGTTCTTATTGTTAAAGATTGCTAAGCCGCAATTGATCGACTCTAATTATCCTATTGGTTCTTTGTCAACTACTTGATGAATATTACATTATGTAGATCATTACTCTTCCTAAATGTTTATCAACATTATAGATATCGCTTAGTTTATATATTACTAAAATATTGAGTTCATAAAAATTATGGGATTCCCATTACTCTTCTTAAATGTTTATCCTTTTCGGCTAATTATTTATCCATCTACGCCAATTCACAATCAATTTGTTCGTTCTTAATATTTGGAAATTACATTTGGTGGTTGAATTTTATCATCTTTTCATGCTTGATATTCGACCGTTTACATTATCCCCCTCTTCGCTATTTGTGACCTCACAAATAACTCTAATAGAATCGAACTCGTGTCTTATCCATAATAATTTTAATCGAATCGAACTCGGGTCTTATCGAATACCTCTTTTCCTTTAATTACTATTTTTGGTGTAAATCCCCTTCGATCATAAAATTTCTTTAACCATTCTCCATTTTGCGGAGTCTTTAGTATTCTTCCATCCAATTCTTTGAGTTTATATGCCCCATTTCCAAATTCTTCGTGAATTAAATATGGTCCTTTCCATTTGTTCTGTAATTTTCCAGACCATTGTTTTTCTCTCCACGCTTCGTATAATAATACTTTTTCTCCTATTTCAAATTTAGGTTTCCTAATTCCTCTTTTGTCATGTTGTTGTTTTTGTTTTTCCTGAGCTTCTTCCACGTTCTCTTTCATTTTTCTTCTTATTACTGGTAGCTCCTCAATTAGTATTTTTACTCTATCAGCTAATGTTATCTTGTTTTCATCTTTGTCTAATGGTAATTTCGCTCTCCTTCCGTATGTTGCATAAAAAGGTTTAATTCTTGTTGACGATTGCTTCTTTGTTCTGTATGCAAATAATACGGATGGTATATGTTTATCCCAGTTTTCTTCCCCTAATTTGGCTAATCCTTCGCATAAAGTTTTATTGAATCTTTCGACCAAACCATTTGTTTGTGGCCTATATGGTGTACTTAATCTATGATTTATCCCACATCTTTCTACTAATTCTTCCATCATTTTATTGTTAAAGTGAGTCCCTCTATCGCTAATTATTTTCTTTGGACATCCATGTCTACAAATTATGTCTCTCCAAATAAATTCTACCACTTCTTTTGCTGTAGCTTCTTTTAGTGGTGCGGCCTCGGCCATTTTGTAAAATAATCCATTGCTACTACAATATACTTATTTCCCTTTTCTGTCTCTTTTAATGGTCCAACTATATCTATTCCAATCATCTCGAATGGTTCATTTATCTTTATTGGCATTAATTCGTTCTTTCCTCTTGGTTTTCCTCTCATTTGACAATTCCAACACGTTTTTACATATTCTTCTACATCTTCTTTCATATTTTTCCACCAATAATTTTCTTTTATTCTATCTAATGTCGCTTCTACTCCAAAATGTCCTGATAATTCGTTATCATGCATCATGTACATCAATCCTTCGTATTCATAATCCCTGATTACTCTAAATTTGTTTTGTCCTTTTACTCTATATAGAATTCCTTCTTTCAATTCATATTTATTCTCCTTTTCGATATTGTCAATTATTTTCTTATAATTATTTTCTTCCATAATACCTCTTTAATTGATTTCACTTCTAAATTTGTTATTTTCGTTATGTGTTCTGTATTTTTAGTTCTGTGCTCTTCTCCATTTCTCCACCTCTTTAAATACTTTTCTCCAACTACTATTGTCATTTTTAACTTTTACTCGACTGTATCTTTTAGTATCTTTGTACACACTCTGATTTTCTTCAAACATTTTAACCATGTCCAAATATTCATCCTTCTTTAATGTTGGGTATGATGATTTTTCCGTTTTCTTTGTCTCTCTTCCAATGTAATTTTTCCAACATACATCGCCATCTTTTTCTAAAAATATCACTATTGATTTATCTATTGTATCTTTCAATCTGAATATTTCTTTCTCCATCTCATGATTTCCATATGGAGTAATTAATCCTCTGTCAAAACTTTTCGTCTTTTGATAATAATATTCACAATATGGTGATTTGTCTAAAATTATTATATCTGTATCTTCGTCATATTCTAACATTCTTCTATTTATTTGTTCCACTACTTCTTTTCTAAATTTCCATTCCGTCTCCATCTTTGATTCATAAAATTCATCTTTATCTTTTCTTCTTCTTTTATAAGTATTGAATCTTACTTTTAATCCTTGTTTTTCCCATTCTTTAATTAAATTTTGTACTATACTTGTTTTTCCTAATCCGTCTACTCCATCAATTATTACTATTTCTGGTTGATCCTCTACTATCTTTAATAACCTACTTAATGCGTCAGCATTCGTATTTTCTTTTCCCGACCTATGTATTACTTCAAAATTATACTGCTGTAATTCCATCACCCATCTTGCTCTTTTTCCTTTTGGTATCTTTGCATTCATTAATCCTTTTAATGCACTGTGATCTGTTATTACTTTAAATTTTCTATCGATTAAATATTTATGAAAGTGTTGAATTCCCCAAACTATTCCTAAACATTCCAATTCTGTTATCGGATAATTTTCTTCTGCTGGTAATAAACTTCTACTTGCATATGCTATTACTACTTCTTTTCCTTTTTCATCTTTTTGACTTAATACTGCACCTAATCCTTTTCCTGATGCATCTGTTATTAATAAAAATTCTTTCTTCCAATCTGGATGTCGCAATATTGGATATTGTATTAACTTTTCTTTCAATTTTTCAAACGCTTCTTGTTGTTCTCTTCCCCAAATGAAAGGTATTCCCTTCTTTCTCAAATCACTTATTGGTCTTGCTATCTTTGAAAAATTCTTCACAAATTTTCTGTAATATGAACAAAGTCCCAAAAATGATCTTACTTCTTTCACTGTTGTTGGTGCCTTCATTTCTTTTATCTTTTCTATCTTTTTATCGTCTGGCCTTAATCCATCATTTCCTACTATATGTCCTAAAAATTCTATATTTCTTTCCAAAAATCTACATTTCTTTAGTTTTATTATTAAATTATTCTCCTGTAACTTCTTTAATACTTTTTCCACATGTTCCATATGGTCTTTTAAATTTTCTGAATATATCATAATATCGTCAATATATACTACTACAAAATCGTTTATGTATTCTTCTAATATTTCATCCATTAATCTTTGAAATGTTGCTGGTGCATTCGTTAAACCGAATGGCATTACATTATACTCAAATAATCCCTTTGAACATACAAATGCTGTTTTTTCTTTGTCTTCTTCTTTCATTTCTACTTGATTAAATCCTGCCGCTAAATCTATACTTGAAAACCATTTTGCTTTTCTGTATTTGTCTAACAATTCATCCATTCTTGGTAAAGGAAAACTATCCATTATAGTTATCTTGTTTAGCTTTCTGTAATCAATACAGAATCTATATTTTCCCGTTTTCTTTCCTGCTAACGTAACCGGTGAACTCCATGGACTTTTTGATTTCCTTATCCTTCCTTGTTTTAACAATTTATCCACTTCTTCGCTTATAAATTTTGCTTTTTCATCTGTTTCTTTGTATCTTCTTTGCTTTATTGGTTCTACCCCCTCTTTTATCTTTATTTCATGTTGCGCTGCTTTTGTTCTTCCTTCTATTTCCTCATCATATTCTAAAATATCCTGGTATTCTAATAGTAATTTTACCATATTTTCCCAAATTGGTTCTTCTACTTTCCCTATACTTAGTTTTTGCATAAATTTTCCACTTGGTTCGAGCATCTTTTCCGTCTCTCTCTCTTCAGAGCCAAGACTTTCTATTTAAAATTCTGGTGCATTTTGAATACCTCTCCTTCATCGTTGCTTTCATATTCTTCGTCATCCTCGCTCTCCTCACTTTCACATATTGCTTCTCTTTCATATCCTACTGGAATCGTTATTATTTCTCCTTGTTCTTCTATTCTTAAGGTATGATCTTCAAAATTTATTTTTGCATTATACAGCTTCCATATATCATTTCCCAAAATTAGATCCTCTTCTTCTGAATCGATTACCTCAACTTCTTTTAGTATTTCCAATTCATCTTTGTATCTCAAAGTTATATTTGCCTTTCCTAACGCTGCTATCTTTTGCCCATTTGCTATTGTACATCTAAATTTACTTTTTCCAAATATAGGTATATTCAATCTCCTCCTTAATTTGTCTGTTATCACACTTACTGCTGCTCCAGTATCTATTATTACATTCACTAATTGATCTTCAACTTCTAATTCTGTTCTCATTGCTGTAGTTCTTTTCTCTTCATTTTTCATAGTTCCCACCGAGTGTAGTCAATTTTTCTCATTTATGCTTCTTGGTCTATATGTTCCTTCTCTCAATTGTTTATGATACTTAGTATTCTCATTTATCATTTGTCCAATTGTTATATTCGCTCTACAATTTTTCACGTCTTCCACAATATCGTAAGGTGGTATTCCATCAGTTAATCTCAGTCCATATTCTCTGGGCTTTCCTGTCCCTGATGGCTTTGTTCTAACCCAATTTCCAAATTCATCTTGCCGCATTCCAGGGTAAAATGCTTTGCCTTCCTTTGTGAACATTGGTTTATAAAATCTTCCATCTTTTGTCATGGGTCGCCGACCATAATTATAATCTTCTGGTCCTATTGGACTATCCCAATTTTGACTATCTTTGTATACATTATTTTGTTCTATCCTTTCAGGCGTATATCTTGGTGTTGTTGTTCCACTTGGTATTTCTCTATCATCCATTCTATTTCCCGCTTCTCTTAATTCTTCTTGTAAATTTCCTTCTTCACCATTATTTTTATATCCCATTATTGGATTCGACCTTCTTGTTTGTCTTCTTGTTTTTACTGCGTTATCTTTTGCGTATAATTCATTATGGTAATTTAATTCCCTATCTTCATAATCATCGTAATAACCTTGTGTATAATACATTTCACCGTATTGTGGTTCCCCATATTCATATCCATCATAATCATATTCTTCTTGATCATCATATTCGTCCATCACATTTATTCTCGCATTCCTTCTTTTCTCTGGACACTCTCCTGAATAATGACCAACTCTACCACATGTATAGCATGTCGGTACCCTTTTTTGGAATGACTGATTTCTTTGAATTGGTTGACTTCTTTGCATTGGTTGGTTTCTTTGCATTGGTTGGTTTCTTTGTGGCAATCGCCTATAGCTCTGACTCGCTAAATTTCTTAATCTTTCATTCTCATCTTCTAACATCTTAATTTGTAACTTCGCGAAACTGTCTGCTAATTCATCTACACTTACCCCTTTATTATTCCTTACATTCCCTTGAACAATAGGTTCTTGTCTTCTTTGTTCATCATTAATTCCTTTTGGTTGTACTTTATCTGTTAATGCTTCTAAACCTCTTTCTACGTTTTTTGCTATCTGAAATGTTGCATTTAGATCTGCTGGATTTCCCATTACTACGTCTTTAGTAAAGTCCGGTTTTAATCCTCTAATAAAAATTCTCTTTTGCTGATTTGCTGCTACTGCTGCATCACCTCCCGCTCTCTTTAACATATACTTAAATCTCGTAAGGTATTGAGTTACATTCTCGTCTCCCTGTCTAATCTTTTCTAATTGTTCTAGCCATCTATCTTTAATTTCATCACTTGCATACTTTCCAATTATTCTTACTCTTAATCTTAAATTATGATCTCCATTAACATTCCAATCGACAATATTTACTCCTTCAGTCTTTAACCAATCTGCTGCTCCTCCCATTAATTTCGCTTTTGCTAATCTAAATCTCTGCGCGTCATCATTCCCTAAACCATTCGCTGTAAATGTCTCCTCAAATTTATCTGCCCATTCTTCTGGATCTTCTCCACTGGTACCATAAAATACTGGTATTTCCACAATAGCTCCCCTATTTGCGTTTAAATTTCCTATTGCATTAGTATTCGCTTGAACTTCTCCTTGTAATCCTGTCAATGTTACTGGTGGTAATGCTAAATTGTTCCAATCTGCCCCAATATCATGATTATACATAGTATTCATTAGTGCTCTTAGATCCGCTCTGAGTTCATCTCTTGATGCTGCCATTGTTATCTTTGGTTTTATTGGTGGTACTGGTATTATTGGTATTATAGGTGTTTTCTTCAATTCTTTGTTTTCCTTTTTGCTTTTTGATTTTTTACTTGAGCCAATTTCGGGTCCTTTTATATCCTCTTCCACTTCATCTTCATCATTTATTGGATTTTCTTTTTCAATATCTTTTTCACATTCTATGCAAGTTTCTTTTCCAATTTTGAATTCTTTCTTTAATCTTTCAATTTCACATCTTTCACATTCTTTTGTGTTTTCAACTCTCCATTGTAATATTTGTCCATCTAATTCTTCATCTTCAAGATTCCATATTGTTAAATATTTCTTCATAAATTCATATGTTGTTATTATCTTTGCGGTTACTCCAAATTTTCTTATTCTTTCAATTTCCGTTATTTCTACATCATATCCCATTCTTTTCAAATCCATTCTAATTATTTCTTCGAATATCTTTGTTGTTTCTGTTTCTTCAACATTATTAGATTCATTAGATTCCTCATCTGACATTTCTTCATTTTTACTAATCGGTAAATTTTCTTCTTCCCCATCATCTGTTTCTGTTATAGTATAACTTCTCGGTGTGTCATCACTATCTGTTTCATCCATATTTACCTGTTCAAACCCCCTAATCTTATCATAAACCTTTTCAACTATTTCTTTGCTAATTCCCCAACCATGTTTACGAACTTTTATGTGCATCGTGTGCAACATTAATTTAATCTTTTGTTTGAACGCTTCTATCTTTTCTGTTGACTCATCTTCTTTTAATTCAGCTTCTTCATATAATATATTTTTGTATCTTCTAATAGTGCTATCTTTACATTCTATAAAATCTGTTATAGCTTCTTTATACCACTCATAAAATTCCCCAAATCTTATATTCACATCCCAATCTTCCAAAATATAACCATATCTTATTAATTCTTCATTCCCTATCAATCTGTCCATTGTTTCATCTTCTTTATCATTTTCTATACAATCCCTCACGATCACTATTATTATTATTTTTAATCCTTTCTCTCTTAATACTGGTTGTTTCAAGTATCTTATCGATTCGACTATTACATCTAATGCATCTCTAGTCCTTCCTTTTGTATAATTATTTCTTTCTTCACTATCTATACTTAATAAATTTAGTAACGCTCTTATAGTTTCTGCATTATAATCTTTTATCGTATATTCAAATTTTTGCAATATTTTCCAAAATTTCTTGAAAACTTCTGGTGTATCTCTTGTCGGATAACATATCTCACATGTTATATTTTCTCCCCTTAATTCATCTATATCTATATTTCCGATATTTTCATCATGTCTTAATTTGTGATTTTCGTAATCAACCCTCCAAGTTTCGTACCATTCCATCGTTGTAATCGTTCATCCAGAATCTTAACTAAAATTTCACCTCCTTTTATATATATATTTCACTCTTATCGTTTCTATTTTCAATCTTTTAAACATTCTTTTATCTTTAAATAGATTACTTCTTTCAATCTTTGAGTTCCATCTTTCAATTTTATATATTTACTACTCCATATTCTATTATTAATTTTTTGCTGCGCCTCAAAATTTCAAAAATTATTCTAAGTCCACGATCTCCTCAGACTGCGGAGGTTTTTACTGCGCCACAAAGTTTATCTTTTGTCACCGATATCCATAATTTCACATATCACATCTTTCTTATCATCCACATAAATCCTTCTTGCTCTATATATTCTATATTATATAAATTAATCTATAACGCACAAAATGTCGTTCTTTTCAGATAAATGTCCTTCTTTTCAAATAAATGTTCTTTTTCAAATAAATATTCTTTTTCAAATAAATGTTCTTCTTTTTAATAAATGTCCTTCTTTTCGGATTTTACTCTATTATTAAATACTGCACGTAATGTTCATTATACGGCTCGTTAATGTGTAAATATCCTTCTATTTTATCTTCTTTTAACGGAATATTGTAATGAGAGCGTGAACTAGGACACTACACCAGGAACCTTCATCTGAAATGTAGCCTAGGACCTGTAACAATACAACGTATCCATTTTTCCTCCTTCGTTGGCCGACTTGTCTCTTAACGGGTGAATCTAACCTTCCAAAATCCGGTTTCAAAAGTCATCAGCTATCCATAAAACTCATCTAAACCAACTTATCTTTCCTCAAATTAGTGGACCTATACTGGGCTTATCTCTATCTCTTTCCCATTGGGTAAAAGCATGATAGTTTACAGGTTTGTCCTATTTTATCCATTCAATGTTTCTTGATAGTAGGTGTCTTTACAATTTTCATTCCCCGTCCCCAAAGCAATTTGCGCATTATTGAGCTGGGTATCCAGATTTGACGTAACCCATACGTTATAATCTTTAATGTCGAAGAATAAAAATTTTCCAATCTCGAGCATTTATCCAAAATTCAAACTCAGAGGTAACCCATACCACACAGATGAACCCCAGATAATGCATTGGTGTTCTCCCATTATTAATCTTTATTCCAAAATTCATCTTTCACTTCCCCATCTCCTTATAAAATTTCTCAGGTACTTCATTCCCGAAAGAAATATTCTTGTGCTTTCTATCGATTAAGTGATTACTTGCACAACTCCAAACTTCAATCTTTCACCTTTTCAAGTTTTCAACTCAATTAAATCCTTATTGATTTATTGGTTCCCTTTGAACTCGTCAAAACCTGAAATCTAAAAATAAATTCTAAAAATAAAATATTGATTAATAATACCTATCAGTGACTTACTAACGAAATTAAATTTCATATTCATTATAATAATAATAATCATGTGATGATGATCATTTCCTTTCTCGGAGCATGCACCATATGAGATCCCCCAAATTCCCTCTGTCATCAATTTACAGAGTTGCCACATCGAACGGGCATTCCCATGGTCGAACGAACGAATAATCGAACTAACGAACAATTAAACGAACAAGCAAATAATCAACGTCATAATTAACAAACAACATAATCAACGAACAACATACAACAACATTCTTGGTTCACGACATAAATAGCGTTAGTAATATAAAACGTCGAATGATATAAAATAAAATTTAACTTCTCTAAATTTTCCCCAAATTATATCCACTTTTACCTTTAATTTCAAACTTCGATAGCTCTCGCTACGAATTATTTCTTTTCAAAAATGTATATTTAATTCATCTTAAATTTCCATTTTATTCAATTAAAATTAATTAAGCGAACATTAGTTAAAGTTTAGGGTGAACCTATTACCTTTAATTAATATTATACTTCATTAACAAATAATTAAATTTAACTTATATTTTTATTGAGTTCTGTGGATGAGAACTATGGAATTACTTTGAATTCCGTTCTCTATTTATACAATTTTTATACTACTTTCTATTCTATCTATATACTATCTTTTATGTTCTTTTTACATATTATCTTTGAACTATCTTTCTAATATACTATCTATATTTTAAATACGCTATCTTTTAATATGCTATCGTTTAATATGCTATCTTTTAATATGCTATGCTATCTTTTTATATATGTTCTTTTTAATATGTTATCTTTTATGTTCCATCTTTATACTATCTTTTTATATTATCTTTTATATTATTTTGTGTGTTTTTTTAATCTTTCTGACATTATTCTATATGTTCTTTCAATTCACTTTATGTGTTTTGCTTATAATCTATCTTTTGTGGCTTATAATTATTCTTTCTAATCGTTCTTATTGTTAAAGATTGCTAAGCCGCAATTGATCGACTCTAATTATCCTATTGGTTCTTTGTCAACTACTTGATGAATATTACATTATGTAGATCATTACTCTTCCTAAATGTTTATCAACATTATAGATATCGCTTAGTTTATATATTACTAAAATATTGAGTTCATAAAAATTATGGGATTCCCATTACTCTTCTTAAATGTTTATCCTTTTCGGCTAATTATTTATCCATCTACGCCAATTCACAATCAATTTGTTCGTTCTTAATATTTGGAAATTACATTTGGTGGTTGAATTTTATCATCTTTTCATGCTTGATATTCGACCGTTTACAATGGTCTATGTTCCCCAGTTCGACAACAACATTTGCTTAATTTTTTTCTTCACTCTTCTTTTGGTGTTTTATCTATTAACGATACGCGTCTTTCCCCTTCAAATGCTAAATTTATTTTCAAGAATGAACACTCCCAACATCACTTTAAGTCCTACTGGGCTTGCTCATCTTCTTCTCGCCCTCATGATGGTGTTGGTATTTTGCTACGTAATCCCCTTCATAAGCATGTTCAAACAATTGATCCTTGGAAAGGTCGACTTCTTAAATTAGATTTGTTTTTTCATCAAACTAAAATTTCTATTATCTCTATATATTATCCCCCTTCTGGTTCTATTCATCAATCTATTTGCAATGATCTTATTGCTAAACTCCTTTCTTGGCTTGATTATGCCAGATCTAACAATTATTCTGTAATTATTCTTGGCGACTTTAATATTGATGAAGTCGCTCATTCCCATTACTCTTCTAATCATTTTAAACTTTTTCGCTTGCTTTCTTCTCGGTTTTTACCGATCATCAAGCCCACTCCTCTACAAATGGCCCTGATCCTACTTTCATTTATGATAATGGATCTTCCAGACTGGATTATATCTGGTCCTCACCTGGTTTTCCTGCTCCTGGTCTTTTCTCGCAAGTGGTTACTTGCCCGAGTCTCCTTGATCATCCTTTTACAGATCACCAAGTTCTTACAACTGTTTTTGACTTCAGTTCTTGCCTGGCTATTTTGGCTAAATCTCGTCTTAAACAAAAAAAAAGAAATGCGTACTATTTTCTCTTACGCTTCCACTTCAGTTGAACAATGGAATAATTTTACCACTGAAGTAGATGATTCTCTTGGAGTTTATTTAGATAGACAATATCACCCTAATTTTGATTTCTCCTCCCTTTCTCTTGATCGTATGTGGCATGCATTGAAAGCTGCCATAATTGGTGCTGCAATTGTAACATTACCCTTTCAAAAAGTCTCCAATACACACCGACATTCGTACTCTCCTGAATTAACTAAACTTATTGCTATTAACAAGTTTTTAGATCGATTTTTATATCGTCTTACTACTCGTCGTTCTAATCGGCCTACTCAGATTGCGCAAATGACTGCTGCTTTGCCCTCCCATCTTGAAGATCTAGCAACTTTACTTCCTGATTACTCAGTTCCTACCTATTCTACGACCTCTGCATCTGTATTTAAATCGTTTTTACGATCACAGAAGAATTTAGTTTCTGCCTTTTTATCTACTAAATTCGCCCAACACCTTACGGACTCAGTGGAATATTATACTGCACTACGTGACGAACACTTTTCGAACTCGCTCGGCACTTTTATAGATTCTGCCTTATCAGTAGAAAAACGTTCAATTGTTCTTGACCGTGTCCTGGTCGTCCTGGACTCTACTCCTACTCTTTTAACGGATCTTTCGGACATTAAACAAGCTGCTATTACTCATTTTCAAACAATTGTTTCTCCTCCGTTGGTCCGCTACTCTTCCATCACTTCATTTCCCGCCCGATGGCAACAAGCTTACACTCCTCTCGCAAATGTGTCTACTTCATTATATGATCCTGTTTTGGCACCTATTTCCCTACAAGAATGGTCTGCTGTGATTTCCTCCATGCCTAATAACAAAGCTTCCGGTCCTTCAAAAATTTCTTATGAGATGATTAAACATCTGTCCAGTGAAGCTTTGGATTTCTCTCTTTTACTTGCCAATATCTGCCTTTCTCGCGGTGATGTTCCTGCTGACTGGCGTGAAGCTGTGGTTTATCCTATTCCTAAACCTCACGAATTTGATGCTCAACTCAAGAACACTCGACCTATTACCCTTCTGGAAACAGTTCGAAAATGTGTAGTTAAGGTTGTCACTAATCGTCTCTCTAATATCTTTGCTGATGGTAAAATTCTCCAAGGAGGTAACTTTGCGGGTCTACCTGGTGGTTCTACTGATGTCCCTATCAAAATGCTTGATGCGATTATTCATCAACATAAACATGACTCTACTGATGATCAGGAACTATGGATTGTTTCTCAAGATATCTCTAAAGCTTTTGATTCTATGGATTTAAATATGCTTAAATTAGCTTTAGATAGATTACATATCCCTGCACTCTTAGTGTGATTTATTTTGAATCTTTTTACTCGACGAAATAATAAGATTATTACTTGTCATGGAGATACAGCTGCTTATAGAGTACGTGTTAGTATCGATCAAGGAGAAATCATTTCCCCTCTTCTTTGGGTTATTTATTTGGATCCCTTACTTACTGTTTTAAATCAAGAAGCACGAGATCCTTTTATTTTAAAATCTTCAGCTCTCTTAAATTATTCTCCACTTGAATTTGAACAACATTCTTTACCAATTTCACATTTAACGTTCATGGATGACTCTACACTTATTGCTTCTTCAAAATCTGGAATAGAAGATCGTCTTTCTATTACTGCTGAATTTTATACTTTAAATAATGTCCAAGCCAATTCAGCAAAATATGTTCTTCTTTCATCCTCTTCGCCTTCTTCGAAGATTACTTTTGAACTTTTACCTTCTTCTTTAGTTCCCGATACTTCTCTTTCCCTCTCCTCCTTATCTCTTAATACTTCATTTTGCTTTTTAGGAGTTTGGTTTTCCTTGTCCGCCTCTTCTGATTTTGTTCTCAAACAAGTGCGCTCCATGGTTAAAGATATGGCTGCTCTCTTGGGACCGAAGAAACTATTAGCACAACATGTGGCCTATCTTTATAATGCTGTCCTTCTTCCGCGATTGGAATTTCGTCTTCAAACTACCCTTTTCTCTGAAAGTACTATTCAATCAATAGTCGCGTTCCTGTGTTTTCAGTACTCCGAAAAAAAGCTGGACTTGCTGCGACTACTCCGTTGGCCTTGTTATTTCTTAAACTTCCCTTTTCGATTCAGAATGCCTTTTATCGATTCCTTTCTTCCCATCTCGCATCTTGGCAAAAAATTTTTACTCATCCTGATTTCAAAAACTTTGCCCTTTATGCTATCTCCTATCTTCAAGGATATTTGGGTGCTGAAAGTTGCCCGACTACTATTAACTTAGAACCATGGTCACAAGTCTTTTCTTTACGGACGCATACTTTGTTTAATTCACTATTATTTTCTTCGCGTTTGCATATTACGTGGTCCCTTTCCTTCCGGCCTCCGAGGCGTGATTTACAACCTGCCCTGTCACTCCGAACTATTTTACCGCATTCTGTTTTTCAAACAAGTTGGAAACTTTGGAAGAACTTGAATATTTTTGTACTTGTTCAAGTGGTTTCTCCTTGTGGACGTTACCTTATGAATTGGTCTGATCTTCGCTACCTTGGTATCGTTGGTCAAAAAGGACGGATCCCTACTTGGTTTAATTTTATTAAAATTAATTTTCTTTCTTCTTCTTCTTCTTCTTTATTGTTGCCTTTGTATTTTATTAATTCTTCTTTTACTTTAGTTTCTCCTTGTTTACTAGATCATACTGTTAAAGATTATCAATTTTATCCTCAATGGGCTATTAATCTTGATTCTGCTACTCAAACTTTATCTGTTGGCCGTGTGTACGTTACCTACAAGAAACAAAATTCGGCTATTATGTCTCATTGGCTTCCTGTATCTACTTCAGCTGATGAACGATTATATAATCCTTGTCCTGGTTGTACTCTTAACATTCCCGCCTTATTCAAGAAATCTGCCATTAAACTACGCTGTAATAGCGAAAAATGTTTTTTCAATGTAATCCTATCAGAAACTGTGGGCTATCCTACCAGAAATGCCAAAGTATTTGCGGCTTATCTTCCCATAACTTTATCTACTTCATGGAGTTATGCTACTTCCTTGACTCTTGTTCATTTGAGGAACTCGCCTTTATCCGTTTCCCCTGACCTTTTTCCTTCTTTTAAAGACGGGATTGATGATAATGTCTTGCCGCCTTCTGTGCAATCTTTGTATACCGATGGTTCTTTCCATCCTGCCAAAAAATCTTCACCTCCCTCCATGACTTCTGCTTGGATCGCTTTTGATAATGATGGACTTATTCTTAAATCCTTATCTATGCATCTCCCTTCTTGTTTTCCTTCCGCTTTGCGTTCTGAAATTTCTGCTGTTCTATTAGGAATAAGTGCCCTCTCCCGTGATTCTTTAATCTCTATTTATACTGATTGTAGTCAATTAATTTCACTATGGACACGGTTTGTTGATGCTCCTTTCTCACCGAAGTTGCTCCGAGAACCTAATCATCTTCTTTGGCTTTCTATTCGACACCTCATCATGGATCGTAATCTTAATGTTGATTTGATTAAAGTCCCTGCTCATGGTGATGATATCTACAATATACAAGTGGATTCTCTGGCAAAAGATGCTCACTCGTCTTTACAACCTACTGCTTTACCTTCAGCATTTTGTTATGCTTTATGCTTGTTGACTTTTAATTCTTTGCCTATTGACGTGAATATTCATCATTTTCTCCGCTCCATTGCAGATGCTCGTGCTCTTTTATCTTTCTGTTCACTGGCGCGTTTTACTGCTCTCGGTCCTCCTTCGCTCTTTGATTGGGCTGGTATATATTTTTGCCTTTCACAAATTAAAGGTTTTGCTTCACATAAGAATGGTCGTCCTGAATTCTGGATCTTCCGTATCAAACTCCTTTTGGATATGTTGCTTACCTTAACTACTCTTCAACAATGCAAACCTTATTTATACTCTCCTGATTGGCTTTGTCCGCAGTGTAATTCTGCTCCTGAAGACTTGAATCATCTTTGGACTTGTTCTTATATTCTTCCGGATCTTAATCCATGTCTCACACATCGTGCTGAAGTTATTAAATTCAGAGATTCTTGTTTATCTTCGTTTTTATCTCTGAAGCCTTTGGATATTACTTTCCAATCTGAATTCTTTGCTTTAGATTGTTGGAACTATGAAACTCCTTCTTCGTCCTGTCTTTGGCTTACTAGAAGATTGTTACCTGCCCATTTAACAGCACTTTTAAATCATCACTTTCCTCTCTCTGTTATATACAAGACTATTTCTCCTCTTCTTAATGACTTCCAAGTCGAATTGTATAGTGAAATTTGGCTATGTCGGAATGTTCTTTTCCACGCTTGGGAAGAGTCGCAGGGTATCTCGGCTGCTTCCAAATTACGTGGCCCATCTACCAAATTTTCTCCTATTGTTACTTCTTCACAAAAAAATCACTCTTCTTTGACGTCAGTTTCTCAGGATTCCTGGATTTCTTGGATATCCTCTTCTATAATTCAGGGTGGATCATGGATCTCGCACTTGGATTTTCTGCGCCGCTTAACAGTTCAACCTCTTAGGATTTCTTTCTGGTAACGGACTGGATTTTTGGATGTTGGATAGTTGACTCACACTGGCCTTCGGGTAAAGTTGGGGTATGCGATTCTGTAATAGTTTAGTTTTTCTTTGCTTTAATTTTATTTCAGTTTAGATTTCTTTACTTGTATGAGTCGTTAAGCTACTCTTTTTATTTTTTAGTTTATTTTCTTATTTTTGTAATATTGTTCGATCACACTTTCGAAATTTTAAATATAATAAAAAATAAAGTCATAAGACTGTTTGCATAGCAAAAGGATAAAACTACCACCATTCGATTCATCTCAGTGAGACGATTCTAACAAGCTATGATACATCTTTGTACGATTATTAGATGCCAAGTTATTTAATATATTCTTTATATAACTGTGATTATAAATAGTTCTTTTTAATATAAGATTTTTGAGGATAGGTGTGATAGTGACTATAGATAGATTGTGACTATATAGGATAGTTTTTAATAATAAAGTGTTTTGAACATTCAACTGGTGTGACTATATAGTAGAATGTGACTATAATGGGAGTGACTATAGAGGGAGTTGATTGTACTATTAAAAACTTGATATACCAATAAAATTTTATTTTTCCACTATATGTGAGGACATATAAATATTGGTATAACTTTGATATAACGATATTTTCTAAAAATTTCATATATGTCCTAACATATCGTTATATAAAAGTTTGACTGTATACCAACGCATAATGTTAATATACGCGTTGAGACATTGTTCAACTTTAATGTGTAGTTTAACACATTATGCATTGTTGTTCAACGCACTATATATTAATACATTATATATACAGTTAAACCTTAATATAGCGAACCCTTGATATAGTGAATTTTTCAGACAACTATAATAAATTTCCCCTTATTATAACGAATTAACCAATTAAATCTTTTAAAATCTTTATTATAACCCTATAGTGAAGTTGAGGTCTGGAACCTAGGGTTCGTTATAACAAGTATATATTAATTAAATTATATTTATTTTGCTCACCTTAGAAACTGAACCGAATACCTTATTTATATTATATCTCATAATTACTATACTATTTAATTCAAGTATGTATATATAAATATTAAAATTAATATTTAAAAAAAAATTTATTTCGGCATATTCTATATTATGTTTATCATGTAATACTGGACTAATTACCGCTGCAGACTGTGGTATAGCAAAAAAAAAATTAAGTTTTTTTTGGCAAAGCTTAATTTTTTTTTTGCTTTTTCCTTTTTCGTTCTCTTTTTCCTTTTTGTTTTCCCATTACCCTTTATTTTCCCTTCATTCTTCCTTCATTCTCTCCTTTCCTCTTCTATTCCTTTTATTCTCCCTTTCCTTTCATTTTGTTTCTCTTTTTCCCCTATAAAAAGTTTTATCTATTAGTATCTCTGTAAAAACTCTGTAAAAATAAGCCTTTCACAGATTTATTCACGGAAAATGTAAAGAATTTGATAGATTCCGTAATATAAGGTAATTTCGAAGATATGAGCCTTTTAGGGATGTGCTAGAAATCACGTGATTATGCTCAATTAGAGACCTGACCCCTCCTACCCACTATGTGATTGAATTCTGATTGACTAAAAAAATCTATACAGTATAACATATAATATATTATATTACTAATATATATATTATAATACAATTAGTTTGCTATTTAATAATCCAATTTGCATAAACTTTTTTTTGTTTTGTAGTCCCATTTATGCTTTATAAAATAAAAAAAAAATTTATTGAAATTGGACTGCTAGATGGTGAAATAATTGCAAAAAAGCTTGTTAATAAATAAATTACCACATATTATATATATACACTCCCCTACAATAAATTACCGGATTTGACAAAATTTACATAGCAATTTTCATGTTGCATATAAGTTTACGAATTTTTAATAAAATTTAGCCAGAATTTTTTTATTTGAAAGTTGATCGTAGATAGTTTTTATGTATCAAAATAAATAAATATGATTAATTATAAATATAAAAAAGTTTTTTCATTGCAAAATAATACAAAAAATCATGAAATTCTCACTTTTTTTCAGCAATGGGTCAACTCTTTAAAATTTTAGAAAATTTTCTTTATTTTTTAATACATGAAAGCTACAATTGATTGGCTTTCAAATAAAAAAAATTTTGACTGAATTTTATTGAGAATTCATAAAGTTTCATATAGCCCGAAAATCAACAATTTTACTAGTAAATCTTATAAAAATTTGTAATTACATAGTAAAATTAACAATAATTGACAAATTTTAGTCTATATGAAACTTAACGAATTCTCTACAAAATTCAGTCAAACTTTTTTTGTTTGAAAGCCAATCAATTGTAGCTTTCTTGTATTAAAAAATAAAGAAAATTTTCTAAAATTTTAAAGAGTTGACCCATTGCTGAAAAAAAGTGAGAATTTCATGATTTTTTGTATTATTTTGCAATGAGAAAACTTTTTTATATTTATAATTAATCATATTTATTTATTTTGATACATAAAAACTATATATGATCAGCTTTCAAATAAAAAAATTCTGGCTGAATTTTATTAAAAATTCATAAACTTATATGCAACGTGAAAATTGCTATGCAAATTTTGTCAAATCCGGTAATTTATTGTAGGGCAGTGTATTATAATACAATTATTTCACTATCCAATAATCCAATTTGTATAAACTTTTTTTTTGTTTTGTAGACCTTTTTATGCTTTACAAAACAAAAAAAAATTCATTAAAATTGAACTGATATATAGTAAGTTAATTGCAAAAAAGCTTCTTAATAAATAAATTAGTAAAAATTACTATATATTACATATATATTATAATACAATTATTTTACTATCCAATAATTCAATTTGCATAAACTTTTTTTTATTTTGTAGCTCTCTTTATACTTTATAAAACAAAAAAAATTCATTAAAATTGGACTTTTAGATGGTAAGATAATTGCAAAAAAAGCTTCTTAATAAACAAATTATATATTATTTACTATAAAAGATATACTATTACCATAAAAGGTATATTGTGACACCTGATTGCAGGACCTGACCCCACCCACCCACTAAATCATGTAATTTCTGGCACGCCCTTACAGAAAAAGTTGGCAAACTTTTGGGTGAGTTTCACAATGAAACGTTGCGAAACTATTTTTTCATTTTTTAACGTTAACGTTTTAAAATATACATGCCACCCAAATTATTTTGGACTGCCGTAATTATAAGTAAAATCCCAAATTCAATTATGGCATCCCAAATTATTTTGGCACTTTACATAGTAAATTATATATAAACCGAATGAATTATGGCATCCCAAATTATAATTATAGCATCCCAAAATAATTTGGGCAGCATGTATATTTTAAAATAAAATTTGATTTTTTTATTTCATTTTTAATTGGAACATTAAAAAACATTCTAAAATAATAATTTTTTTTAAATTCTTTAATCAGAACGTTAGTTAACATTCTGATTAATTTTTTTACTTCATTTTTAATTGGAACGTTGAAAAACGTTCTGAAATAATATTTTTTTAAAATTTTTTTAATTGTCTGATTAATTTTTTTATTTAATTTTTTTAATCAGAACATTCTTTAACGTTCTAAAAATTCTTTTTTTTTAAATTTCTTTAATCGAAACATTGGCTAACGTTCTTTAATGTTCTGAAATATTCTTTTTTTTTATTTAATTTCTTTAATCAGAACATTCTTTAACGTTTCAAAATATTCTTTTTTGGGAATGTCAAAAAATCACCATAGGTGATTTTCACCGGTATAATTAAATCATGTGATTTTGTATATGTACTATAAATAAATATGTGTGTGTGAAACATCGTGACTAGCATCAGTATTTATGCTAAAATTGGAAACTTAAAATGAAGAATATTTATAATTAAAACAAATTCATACGCGTTTTCTTTTTATATTTTCTTTTAATCACAATCACAGAAATACGATTTCCCTTTTAATCACAGAGTTACAAAATACCAGAATGGATAAAAATGCACATAAGCGTTCCTTATTTGAACTATACTCTTCAGAAGAGAAGATTATAGATGTTGATAGGTTACAAGAAGATTATGAAAGTGAGAGTACTTTGTCAAGCTCAAGCTTTGAAGATTCTAACAAAAAATGTGCAATATTTGGTTTAGAAGAAAGTGATACATTTGAAAATTGGGATTTAGCTGAAAGACAGGTTGAAAATTATTCAAAAGAAGTTGGGTTTGGAATTGTAAGACGTCGTATTAATAAGAACAGACATGGTGAAATTAAACGTCGTACATTTGAGTGTCAAAATTCACGTAAATATTGTGCGAAGAAAAGAGCTGATGTAGAAGAAACTCGTGAACGTGAAAGTGTGAAGATAGGCTGCCCTTGGAAGGTTAATCTTAGCTGTAATAAAGGTGTTATACGAGTTACTTCTATATGCAAAAAACACAATCATCCACTATTTGGAAATAGAAATATAGCATCAGATCGTCATCTCAGCCCAGAAATGCTTGAAGAAATTGAGTTCCTGGTCAATGTAGGTTGTGAAGCAGGTCTGATCATCTGCATGCTTCAAAAATGGTTTCCTGATGCAGTAATCCACCCAAAAAATGTATATAACGCAATTTGTCTTTTTCGGCGTGATCAAAAAGTAATGAAAACTGATGCTGCTGAAACATATGACAAATTAATAAAGATGCAACGTGAGGAACATGGTTGGTTTGTTGAAGCAAGATTAGAGGGTGATGATAATCATCTTACCGGTTTTTTCTGGATGAGGCCATCACAAATCGAATTATGGCAAAAGTTCCATGACGTTGCAATAAATGACAACACATCACAAATAAACAAATATCGGATGTATTTGTCCCTTACAATTGTTATTGATAATCATGTACGATCTCGGATGGTTGCTACAGCTGTAGTTTCAGATGAAACTAAAGAAACTTATCAGTGGATCCTGGAGTGTCTTCTACATGCCACAAATGGTCTCGCACCAAGAGTGCTTTTCACAGACGCAGATGCCGGTATGATTGCTGCTATTCATGAGACTCTTCCATCAACAAAACATAATTATTGCATTTGGCATTTACGGAAGAATCTTGAGAAGAATTTGAAGGGAAAGCTTCGTAATAAATACAACGATTTTATAAAAGAATGGAATAAATGCCGAAACAGCTTCTCTGAAGAAGAATTTCAAAGACGGTGGCATGGGCTTCTCAAAAACTACCCTGAAGCACAGAAATATCTTGAACGTGCACTGGGAACTGATGTGACTGGCTGGGCCTTATGTTTCACACATCGATCATTTAATGCGGGTGTTCAATCAACACAACGTGTTGAAAGTTACAATGCATTAATTAAAAAATCTGTCGGGAGTTCTACAACATTATACGAACTAGATATACAAATTCAGTTACAGTTTGATAAGGAAGAAAAATTTGAGCGGCTAGAAGAGCAAGTAAATCAAAATCCCACAATAGGTTTACCTAATGTTATCAAAAGATATTTCAAGCGAATTGATGGCATTATCAAAAAATATCTTACGCCACAAGTTTTAAAAATTCAACATGGCCAAATGAACGAAAGCTTACTTTATTGTGTAAAAAAGATTGAGAATTGGGAACATTTGCTTGAACGTAAGGTATAAGTCGCAAAATTAATTTATTATTTAATTTCTGGGTATACGAGTCATCAAATATATACAACATTAAATGGATTTTTTAAGCTTGCTTTGAAACGTGATATTTTATTAAATATCTTTAAGATTTCGTAGATAGTGTAATGATATATCTCTTTCAAAAACGCTTTTTTTATCGAATAAATAAGTTAAAAAGCCGCATGATAATAAAAGAATAAAATAGAAAAACAACAAAAAGCCACAAATTTATATTGTTAAAAATGGGATAAATGTGATTAAAATAAGTTTCTTTCATTTAGGCTCTCAATTTTGACGAAAAAACAAATGGTACAACTAGCCAAAACGAAGAACAAGAATATAATGAAAGACGGAAATGATCCAATAGTAAAGAACAGGAATGACATGAAGAAGAACAGGACCGATCTGATGATGAACATGTACGATCTGATGATGAACGGAAACGACCTGATGGAGAAGAACGGGGACGATTTGATGAAAAGGAACGGGAACGATCTGATGAAGAAGAACAGGAACGATCTGATGAAGAAGAACAGGAACGATCTGATGAAGAAGAACGCGTACGATCTGATGAAGAAGAACGGGGACGATTTGATGACGATGAATGTGTACGATCTGATGATGATGAACGGGAACGATCTGATGAAGGAGAATGGGAACGATCTAATAAAAAAGAACGGGAGGGATATGATGATTATGAATGGGAACGATATGATAATGACGAACTTGAACGATATGACGATAAAGGATCTGATGAGAAAGATAGCAAAGTTAAATTTGCTGAAGATGATTATGAATCGAAACTGTTAAACCTACGCTCCCTATTTTCATATCTTGACCATGCTGTTATTCATGAAGTTTGGAGTGTTACAACCATCGAACAAAATAAAGAACATTTCGTGGTATTATATGGTAATACCAATCATCTGTGTACATGCATGTGGCTCGTAACTAGAAGGCTGGTTTGTCGCCACTTTTTTTTCAGTGATGTTTAATTCTGATATGGCTATGTTTCATATTGGACTCATCCCGGCTCGATGGTATAGTGATGTTTTTTCTAGCACTCAAGAGGAACTTGCAGTCACGGTTTGCGGCAAAAAATATGCATCAGATGATGGCAAACTTGTATACGAACACCAAGTTTTGACGAATTTTGATATATTAAATGAAATTCGCCACACACAACTATTTTCTGAAACTGTGAAACAGAATCTTTCTCGTAAAGCTAAGTATAATGAGGGTTTTGACTATGCAAAAAGAGCAATTGGATTATCTCTTGAATTGAGATGCGAAAATGAAATAAACGAGATTTTACAGAGCTGGATAAGAAAAAAAGAAATTGAAATTCGTAATAGGCAGCTGGGGCGTATAATTGGGTCTAAAGAGAATCTGCCAAATATTAGCAACCCTCATCATCAGACGCGTACAAAAGGTGCTCCAAAGAAGCGTGTAAAGAACGCGTTGGAAAATACTACTATTAAATACAGCAATAATAAGAATAGACAAGATATAAAAAAGTAAGTAAAACTTATCTAATGAGCATTAATTTATTGAACTTAAATAACAATCAGTTGATCAATTAATCTTCGTGTAGATTGAATGACAAGCATCATGAAAAGTCGATTAAAGAGCTAAATAAACAACCTAGAAACGAATTACAACGTGAAATTTCTATTCATCAAACTAAGTACATATGCAGTTATTGTAAAGGTAGCGGACATAATGTGCGTAGTTGTGAACTCAAAAAAAAGGTGTTAAGGCAGGAACTAGATAAGCAAATGTTCTTAATTTAGGCTTGTAATTATGCAATTAATTCATAAAGTTATTTTTGAAATAATTAAAGACTTTAAATTTTCACGTTTATTTTCTTTTGTTTATATTTGACACATGATTACACTTTGCGCATAAATTAAATTAAATATTTTTAATTCTGGTCGAAGTGATAATTTTGGCCGAAATTGGTGGTGAAAATCACCGGTAGTGACAATCACCACTGGTGAGCTTTAGCAATACTCTTCTTTTTTTACTTAATTTCTTTAATCAGAACGTTAGCTAACATTCTGATTTACATTTCATTTTTTAATGAAACGTTTTTTAACGTTTCAAAAATTTTTTTTCATTTTTTTTAATCAGATCATTGGTTGATTTTTTTAACAAAACATTCTTTAACATTTCAGAATATTATTTTTTTTATTTTTTTTTCAATCAGAACATTGACTAACGTTCTGATTTTTATTTTTTTTTCTTAATAAAACGTTTTTTAACATTTCATAATATTATCTTTTTTCATTTTTTTTAATTAGAATGTTAGCTACTAACATTCTGATTTTTCATTAAAATTATTAACAAAACATTTTTTAACATTTTGAAATATAATTTTTTTTATTTTTTTTTAATTAGAATGTTGAATAATGTTTTGATTTACATTTTTATTTCTTTTTTAACGAAATGTTAAAAAGCGTTTCAAATATTCTTTTTTTTAATTTTTTTAATCAGAATGTTGGCTAACGTTCTGATTATTTTTTTTTCTTTTCTTAATGAAACATTTTTTAACATTTCGTGATATTATTTTTTTTCATTTTTTTTAATCAGAACATTGGCTAACATTCTGATTTTTCATTAAAATTATTAATGAAACATTTTTAACATTTTGAAATATAATTTTTTTTATTTTTTTTTAATCGAAATGTTGGATAACATTTTGATTTACATTTTTATTTCTTTTTTAACAAAATGTTGAAAAATGTTTCAAATATTCTTTTTTTTTAATTTTTTTAATCAGAATCACTGATCAAAATCAAACCTTTTGGTTATGTAACAAATTGGCTGATCTGTCACACATTTCAGCTAAATTTCAGAAATTATTAAAAATTAGCCAAATTTTGACATATATGATTGGATTTTATAAAAAATCACCATAGCGATGTGTCGCAAGTGTCACGTGACTTTACATTGTGAATAATTTGTCACCCTGCATCACATCCTCTAGTTTTCCATTTTTATTATTTATTCTGGGAACTTAGAATTTTTTCAGTGCAAAAAATACTATTTGTCACTTTCTATAGTACATCACATGCTTAATTTCAGCCAAATTTTATAACGCTGGCTAAAATATCCTTTTTTGGAGCTTTAGGTAATGTTATACAATCCAAAAAAGGCAATTTTATTTTTCAGCAAAATTCAAGTTTTTGGTACATAAAACTTCCAAAAAAGGAATTTTTTTTGACGATCTTTTAATTCTGGCCGGAATTATAAAATCACGTGACAATGGTGATGCATCATGGCGATATATAGTCGATTTATTAATTTTGATAATTAAACGTTATGCGTTATGCATTACACGTATACTTCTCCGCTAATTAATTACGTCATATTTTGGCGAATGGACCAATTCACTATTTATTATAAAATTACTATAAATTAATTATGTCTGTCAAAATACATTACGTCTGTCAAAATAAATTTAATTAGTATTTTGTCATTTTGATGAAAGTATAATTACACGTATTAAAGTTTAAAAAAAGATCATCTTATACATCCTTTTTTAAACTTTTTTATTTTCCCTTCCCTTTTCCTTTTTTCATTTCCCTTTCCCTTTGTCCCTGTTTCCCTTCTTCCCTTTTCCCTTCCTTCTCTTTTCCTTCTTTTCCCTTTTTCCTTTCACTTTTTCTAGTTTTTTTTTTATTTTTCATTGATATAAACGGTTACTAACTGTTCTTTTTTTACTTTTTTTTTATTAGGTTAGGCTTTTGGGTGGGTTTCTGAAGTACAGAAACTCCAAAGATTTGTAAGTACGAATACTTTGGAGTTTTATTATTTTTTTAATATGAATGGTTACTAACTGTTCTTTTTTTTTTCTTTTTTTATAGGTTTGGCTTTTGGATGGGCTTCTAAATACAGAAACTCCAAAGATTCATAAGTACGAATACTTTGGAATTTTATTATTTTTTTTAATATGAACGGTTACTAACCATTCTTTTTTCTTCCTTTTTTTATAGGTTCAGCTTTCGGGTGGACTTCTGAAATACAGAAATTCCAAAAATTCGTAAATACGAATACTTTGTAGCTTTAATTATTTTTTTAATATAAACGTTCATCTTAATAACCGTTCTTTTTTCTTTCTTTTTTTATAGGTTCAACTTTTGGGTGGGACTTCCAAATTCTGAAGAACAAAAAAAACCAAGATTCATAAGTATATATGAATTTTAGTTTTAATTTTTTTTTTTGTTTTTTAATTTTATTAATAAACGGTTACTAATAACCGTTCCTTTCTTTATTTTTTTAGGTTCAATAGACTTTCAAAGAACGAAAACTCAAAGATAAAGATTCGTAAATACAAATCTTTATAAATTTATTTTTTTATTTTTTTTATATCATTTTAGAATAATTTATTAACCGTTCCTTTCTTTATTTTTTTAAGTTCAGTGGGCTTCCAAAGAACAAAAACCCAAGATAAAGATTCGTAAGTATGAATCTTTATATATATATTTTGTTTTTTTTTATTATGAATGGTTACTAATAACTGTTCTTTCTTATTTTTTAGGTTCCGGTAGGCTTCCGAAGAATGAAAACCTAAAGATAAAGATTTATAAGTACAAATCTTTACTTTGTTTTAATTTTTTGTTTTTCTTTATTACGAACGGTTACTAATAACCATTCTTTTCTTTATTTTTTTAGGTTTCGATAGGCTTTTGAATAAAAAAAACTCAAATATAAAGATTCGTAAGTATGATATGAATCTTTACTTTTTTTTTATTTTTTTTTAATAAAATATTATGAATGGTTACTAATACCTGTTCTTTTCTTTATTTTTTAGGTTCTGATGGGCTTTTGAATAACGAAAATCCAACATAAAGATTCGTAAATATGAATCTTTACTTTTTTTTATTTTTTTAATAAAATATTATGAACGGTTATTAACAGTCAGTGGAAATGTCATTTCTCTTGCCGATCATTAATTAAAATAATTTTGTGTAACCATAATTGAATATATCACCACGTAGCTAAAAAAAGAAATTTTTAATACAATGTTTATACAAATTAAGTAAATTAATAGTTCATCATGTGTACTATAAATATTCGTTATCATTTCCTCTTTAGTAATATTTTTTTTTTCTTTACATATTACAAGAAAGTTCGTCTCAAAAATGAAGTTTTCCTTAAAATGCAACTTAAAGGTGGGTATAAAATACAATTTAAATAACGCAAATATATGTAATTTTACGAGAAGAAAAAGATTTATTAAATTAAAAAGGGCAGTTATTTAGGGAGATTTTGTGTAAACCGCAAAAAACCAATTTTTATAATAAAAAAAAATTTTCTTGATTTCAATAAAACTCTTAACAAAAGCTTTCTTAACCAGCAATTATTTCATTTTTAGGTATAATTTGGTGAAATGAACAACTTTTGTTAAGCTTAGAATGGTGATTATTAAGCTAGATTTTTTGTTATTTATAAATTTTGTTAAATTTTTTAATTATAGTGCTAATAAAAAAAATTTTTTTTTATTAGAATAATATTATTAGATCTATTTGGGTGGTATAAATGAGGTTTAATCGCAAAAATAGTTAAATATTATGTTTTTATTTGTTTATTTAAATTAGACATTTAATGCTTAATTCTTAATATTATAGTAATCATGTAAATTATTATAACATTAAAAAAAACTTTAAAATTTTTAATTTTAGTTCGTTTAACAAGAAAATAAAACAAAAATTATTTATTCATAGAAAAATTCTTATTGACTATTAGGTCTATTTACTTTGTTAAGTCATAAATACAAATAGTATAATATGAATAAGTAAAATATTTTTTTATATATATAAAAAGTATCTAAAGTAGCGTCAAAATAAAAGATATTTATTGAATATTTAAAAAAAATAAGCAAAAGAATAAGGTTAAATAAATTTTCTTAATTTTTATTAGTTTGTTGTATTAAAATAACCATATAATTGACTACTTTCTTTGGCCAGATGCAATTGAATAAAGTGAAGTTTTTGACTTTTAAAAGGTTTAAAAATATTTTTCAAACCTTGAACGAACATGTTTACTATTGTTGGAAAAAATGTTACATTGCATAAATATGGTATTACCTTTGACCTGAAAATTTCGATTTTAATGTAATTTGGGCTGGCATTACGAATTCGGCCGGAATTAAGAAAATTTCGGCCAGAATTAAGATCTGAAAATTGTCGATTTTAGCCATTTGTACCAACTTTGGCCAACCTTAAGTTTACATATATACTATATGCCATATAGCCATACTGTCCCAATAATTTATATTGAGATATCATAGTACAAAAAATCTCCCTCTAATTTTTGGGGACATTTCCACTGACTGTTAATAACTGTTCTTTTCTTTTTTATAGATTTGGGTAGGCTTCTGAAGATCAGAAAAATGAGAACCTTTAAGATTCGTAAGTAGTAATATACTTGTGAATCTTTTTTTTTAATGTTATTGAACAGTTACTAACTATTCTTTTTAATTTTTTTTATAGGTTTGGCATCTCAGAGTTTTCGAAAAATGAGAGCCTAAAAGATTCATAAGTATGAATCTTTACTTTGTTTTTTTTCTTATTATTACGAACGGTTTACTAACCATTCTTGTATTTTTTTTATAGGTTCGGGTGGGCTTTTATGTGGAAAAACCAAGATTCGTAAGTACGAATCTTGGTTTATTTTTTTTAATTTTTTTTTAATATTACGAACGGTTACTAATAACCGTTCTTTCTTTTTTTAGGATTGGGTGGGCTTCTGACCTTTGGGAAAAGAGGAATCAAGATTTGTAAGTACGAATCTTAGTTTATTTTTTTTGATTTTTTTTAATATTAATAAACAGTTACTAATAACCGTTTTTTCTTTTTTTTAAGCTTCGGATTGGCTTCCGATCTTTGGAAAAGTAGAACCAAGATTTGTAAGTACGAATCTTGGTTTATTTTTTTTGATTTTTTTTTAATATTATTATGAACAGTTACTAATAACCGTTTTTTTCTTTTCTTTTTAGGTCTCGAGTATCTCGGGTATCTTCTGAAGAACAGAAAAAACCAAAGATTTGTAAGTAAGTATGAATTTTGGTTTTTTTTCTTATTTTTTTTTAATATTATGAACGGTTACTAACTGTTCTTCTCTTTTTTTTATAGGTTCGGATGGATTGCTAAAGAACAATCAAAGATTCGTATATACGAATACATGAATCATGTAATTGTGGAATTGTATTTGAATTAGCAATATTTTTTGTAAATTAGATAGATGCAATAATAATAATATAATTATAAAGTATTTAAGCATTAATAAATACATTTATTTAATAAATTTGATAAAAAAAATCAAAATAAATTCATAAATAAATGGGTTGTTATTAGACCATAATTCGGCTTAAAGTTTTAATGTTAAATATTGGTCAATTTAAGCCTGAATAATGGTCGAATAATTTGTCCAAATTTGGAACGATTGGCACCCTAAATGCGCCCAAAAATTTGACCTCAATTTGACACAGATTAGATCATCATTCAACCTATATTTGACCTAGTCAAATTTAGGTTGAATTGTCCTTTTTCGACTAGTGGATCTTTGGCTTAAATACCATGATATCATCATTAATGATAATATAACTCAAACCAATCAATATCAATTACCATTAGGAGTTTTTGTAATAATCGATAATAAGAATAAAACTCGTCTTGTTTGTTAACCCTATAAAAAGTATTTATATTTAAAATATAATTAAAAACTTTTTAAAATATATTTAAATTATACTTAAAATATATTTAATTTAAAAATTGCAAAATACTTATAATATACTTAAGATGTATTTAAAATTATCTTAAAATATATTTCTAATATATTTAATTTTAAAATATACTTAAATTATACTTATAATATATTTTATAATATATTTTAAGTATATTTTAAATACATAAAAAATATACTTATAATAGTCTTATAATATACTTAAATTTTAATTTAAATATAATTTAAATATATTTTAAGTATATGGACAAAAATTAAATATATTAGACATATGTTTTAAGATAATTTTAAGTATATTTTAGATATATTAAAAATATATTTTAAGTATTTTGCAATTTTTAAATTAAGTATATTTTAAATATATTTTAAAGGGTTTGTTTTTTATCGCACCCGCGACATGTCGCATGGTCAGCGCTGCGTAATATTATTGGTGCAAATTTTGTGTCCTGATTTTGTGGCGCGGAAAATTTGCAAAATGTAACGCAAATTTATACATCTTTTTTTATCCAATAACAGGTGATTGAAGAAAAAAAATTTATTTTTTTTTTTTGATTTCGTACTGATCAGTTTCGTTCCGTCTTGACCTCAAAAATAAAAACGTAAATTTTCGGTTTTGTTTTTTTTTGTTTTGGTTTTTCTTTTGATTTAGGAATGTCACTTACGTTTCTTCCTTCTTTTCTAGGACGGACTTCTTGGAATGTAGACTTCGGGTTGGACTTCGAAATTGTGAGTAGGAAGAGTTTCCTTTGCTTTTTTTTCCCTTTGATTTAGGAACGAATACTCATGTTCCTTTCTTTTTTTTTAGGGACGAACCTTGAATATTTTATCGACTTGGTTTGGACTTCAAAATCGAAAAAAAAGGTAAAGTTTTCGGTTTTGTTAAGAACTTTGATTTAGGAACGCTACTCACGTTCCTTTTTTCTTCTTTTCTAGAGACGGACCTTGGATATTATATTGATCTCAGATATTATATCGGCTTGGGCTTCAAAACAAGAAAGAAGTAAGAAGTAAGTTCTTGTTTTGTTTTTTTTTTCTTTTTAATTTAGGAACGCTACTCACGTTCCTTTTTTCTTCTTTTCTAGATACGGACCTTGGATATTATATCGACCTTGGATATTATATCGGTCTGAACTTTAAACAAGAAAGAAGTAAGTTCTTGTTTGTTTTTTCTTCATTTTAATTTAAGAACGCTATTTACGTTCTTTTTTTCTTCTTTTCAGATACGGACTTTGGATATTATATCGACTTTGGATATTATATCGGCCTGGACTTCAAACAAGAAAGAAGTAAGTTTTTGTTTGATTTTTCTTCGTTTTAATTTAAGAACGCTACTCACGTTCTTTTTTTCTTCTTTTTAGAGCGCGTTTCTTTCTTTTATTATAGGGAGGGATCTTGGATGTTATATGTAGAGTCCATTTTTAAATCGTAAGTGGTTTTAGTATTCGTATCTTGATGTTTTCTTTTAACTTGGGACGCTGCTTACTTTTTTCTTTCTTTTCTAAAACTGGATTTCTTGAATGCAGATTTGTATCAATTTGGAATATTTCAAGATGTTTAAGCACTTCGTATTGGATTTATTGTTCTCCTGAACTTTATTGTTAGGTATAGAAAAGACAATATTATTTCATTCTTCAAAAGAAGGAGGTGCCATAAGATGTTGATAAATATCATCCTTGAACTTCAAATTGTAAGTGGAGTTTTCGTTAGCATTTTTGATCTAGAATGTTACCAACATTCTTTTGTTACCTTTTTATGATATTGGATTTTGATTGTGACTTGTAAAAATGTCTGCACTTTTACTAGATTTCTAAATAGAATGCGGGACAATCTACATGTAAATTTTTCTTTGTATTACCGCAAATCCAATAAATTTTTGTATCACTGCCAATAAATTTTTGTGTTACAACTATTAATAATTTAATTGCGTGACGCGAAGTAAATAATTTTTTTCCTTAAACATAAAATATTATGTCTCACGAAAGTGAATTACCTTCTCTTGACACTACAGATTCTTCACTACAAAATGAAAGCAATTCAGGCCAGTCAACTGAAACACTTTTGTATAAAGGAAGAGTATTTACTTCCTGGAATCAAGCTTTCTACATTATTGAGAGTTGGGCGAAGCAACAAGGCTTTAATATCATATATAATCGTGTTGAACGAAACCCTGATAGAACTTTACGTAAACGCACTATACAATGTGAACATCAAGGTGATTACAATACAAAATCTAATGGCAAACAAACAAAAACAAAGCGTATAGGTTGTACTTGGCATATTAATCTTTCAGAACTATTTTCTAATAATCCCTCTAAACATGTTTATATTACTACATTTAATAATACTCATTCACATAATCTTAATCCTGATATTATTCAATTTGGAGATAACAAGCAAATACCTTCTGAGATTATGAAAGAAATTGAGTTTCTTACTGTTCAGTGTAAAATGGGAGCTACTTCTTAAAGGCAATATCTTGAGGCAAAGTTTCCAGGACAATTAATTTACAATAATGACTTGTATCAAGCCATCCAATATTTTCGTCCTCAAACTAGAAATGATAGCAATGATGCTAGCATGCTGCTAAATTATATGCAAAATTGCTTGAATCTTCACAGAATAATCCACTTTGGAAAGTAGCTATTAAATTTGATGATAAAAATACTCTCACCCATTTATTCTGGATGGCACCATTACAAATAGAGCTTTGGTATCGGTATTCTGATATTGTAATACAAGATGTAACTTGTAAAACTAATAGGTATGATATGGCTTTAAGTTTATTTGTGATTCTTGATGAAAATCGGAATATAAGACTTGTTGCTCAAGTTTTATTAATTGATGAAACGAAAGAATCACATGAATGGGCATTTAAACAAATTAATTTAGCAACAAATAATATTCATCTACAAGTAATGATGACAGATGCAGATCTGGCTGTTCATGCTGCAATCAGATCTACATTTCATACTACATATCCAATGCATTGTACGTTTCATATAAATCAAAATTTAATTAAAAAACTTCAAAAACTACTTGGAAAAAGATTTTATGAATTTTCCACACAATTTTATGCAACATGTAATACATTGCACAAACCAATTTTTGAATCAAAATGGCAAACTTTAATCAATCAATATCCCGAAGCAAAGCAGTATTTAACTAATACTCTTTATAATACTAAAGAAGCATGGGCTCACCCTTGGACATGTAGGAAATTTACAGCAGGGCTTCATGCATCATCTCCCGTCGAAAGTATAAATGCTTGGATAAAAAATTATATTTTTAATTCAAATATTTCTTTGTGTGAACTTGCTGAAGTAATTGATAAAAGGCAAATATCTGAAGATAAAAAACATCAGCTTATACTATGGAAAGCTGCAATCCCTTGTATATCTACTCAGATTTCCATCCCATCCTTTATGTTCACTTCTATTGATAAGAAACTTGAAGAATATTTGCCCCCTGCTATATTGGATCTTCAAAGAAATGAAATTAGGCAGTGTGTTTTTTATAGTGCTTTACAAGTCAATCAAGAAGTTATTAGTGAATTTGAAGAGGTATAGTATATTTATTATAGTAAGATGCATTTTTAATTACATTTAACTTAACATTGTATTTTTTAGTATCAATTGCCTACCAATCAACATTTAGAAGATATACCTGATGCTCGTCAAATTACTGCATCTTGTATGATTTCTGATGTTAATAAAAATCAAATTATGTCTATGTGGACTGTAGCTGTTGAAAACAAACTTGTTGAGAAACATTTTGTTATTTTATTAACAAATGGATCACATTATTGTTCTTGTTTATCTCTTATTAATAAGGGAATCATTTGCAGACATTATTTTCAAATAATGCTTCGTAGTCCTACAGCCAAATTTCACTTAAAACTTATTCCTTCAAGATGGTATTATAGAAATAAGGATGCCAGTAAAGAACCATTTCTGGTTGCTAGTAAATTTGAATCTGATACTCCACCTATTATTCCACAACACAATGTTCCATTTTTAACTGTAATTCATCAAATATCGCAAAATTCTATCACTCTGCATGAACGTCTTACTGATATACAATTATATGGTAAAATTACTGGTTTAACACATAAAGCTACCATAAAAGCACTAAAAAAAAAGATATGCGTATAATATCTATTTTAGAGGATTATTTAAAAGATGAAGAGCAAAATGAAAATGTAGGTGGTGATAGTGAATTGGATGATGATAATGAATTGGATGGTGAAAAATTGGATGATGAATTGGATGATGAATTTGATGACGACAAAGAAAATCATGAAAATCATTCTTTTATTCTCAACAATCCAAATAAACAAACGAAATCTAAAGGACGTCTTAAAGGTACAAAAAGAATTAAAGCAAGCCATGAAAAAAATTCATCATTGGTAATTAGTAAACAATACAAGTGTAGTCAATGTGGTAGTATGGGTCATAATAAACGAAATTGTAGCAGGAAATAATCATTATATTGACTTTAATTAATGTTTAAAGAAACAATGATCTATAATAAACATTATAATTATAAAACCAAAATAAAGATAGTGAAATCAACAAAGAAATTCTTTTTAATTTTGGTAATTTTATCTACATACTTGTAACATACATTACAATAGGACCTTTGTTAAACTATTCTTTAGAAGTTAGTTTACGATTTCAATAATGAGATACGTCAATGTAAAGCGTAAATGAAAAGTGTATTTTTAATTTTTTACATGATTCCAGATTCTAGAATTCGAAATGCAGACATATACATCATAATTATTCACACATTCAATTTAGGAAGGAAATTAACACCTAAGGTCTATCCCTATAAAAGAAGAAGAAAAAGAACGTTAAAGCATTCCGCAATTGAAAAAAAAATACTGTCCCACTTACGATTTGAAACCAAGAATAATCTACAATGTCCAAGGTCCATTTCTATAAAGAAGAAAGAAAAAGAACATGAATATCATTTGTAAATCAAGGGAAAAAAAATCAAATATTCCTACTTACAATTTTGAAGTCCGAGCCATTGTCTACATTCTGAGAAGTCCACCCTAAAAAAAACTAAAAAAAAGAAGAAAAAAAGAATGTGAGTAGCGTTCTTAAATTAAAACGAAGAAAAAACAAACAAGAACTTACTTCTTTCTTGTTTGAAGTCCAGGCCGATATAATATCCAAGGTCGATATAATATCCAAAGTCCGTATCTAGAAAAGAAGAAAAAAAGAACGTGAATAGCGTTCTTAAATTAAATGAAGAAAAAACAAACAAGAACTTACTTCTTTCTTGTTTAAAGTCCAGACCGATATAATATCCAAGGTCGATATAATATCCAAGGTCCGTATCTAGAAAAGAAGAAAAAAAAGAACGTGAGTAGCGTTCCTAAATTAAAAAGAAAAAAAAAACAAAACAAGAACTTACTTCTTACTTCTTTCTTGTTTTGAAGCCCAGACCGATATAATATCTAAGATCGATATAATATCCAAGATCCGTCTCTAGAAAAGAAGAAAAAAGGAACGTGAGTAGCGTTCCTAAATCAAAGTTCTTAACAAAACTGAAAACTTTACCTTTTTTTTTCGATTTTGAAGTCCAAACTAAGTCGATAAAATATTCAAGGTTCGTCCCTAAAAAAAAAGAAAGGAACATGAGTATTCGTTCCTAAATCAAAGGGAAAAAAAAGCAAAGGAAACTCTTTCTACTCACAATTTCGAAGTTTAACCCGAAGTCTACATTCCAAGAAGTCCATCCTAGAAAAGAAGGAAGGAACGTAAGTGACGTTCCCAAATCAAAAGAAAAACCAAAACAAAAAAAAAACAAAAACGAAAATTTACGTTTTTGTTTTTGAGGTCAAGACGGAACGAAACTGATCAGTACGAAATCAAAAAAAAAAAAATAAATTTTTTTTCTTCGATCACCTGTTATTGGATAAAAAAAGATGGATAAATTTGCGTTACATTTCGCAAATTTTCCGCGCCACAAAATCAGGACACAAAATTTGCACCAATAATATTCTGCGGCGCTGACCATGCGACATGTCGCGGGTGCGATAAAAAACAAAACCCTATTTTAAATATATTTTAAGTATAATACTTTTTATAGGGTAAGCATTAACAAGTGATGAATCTCTTAATACACATATTTGGATATTCCAATACATCAAAAAAGCAACAGAACAAGCACTAATTGTCATGTTTATTACTGATGCAGATCCTGCACTTGATGCAGCAATTCCAATTGTTTTTTCAGAAACATATCCAGCACATTGTATATTCTATATTGCACAAATTTACCTAAAAATCTAAAAGCAAAATTAGGCGAAAAATGGAAAGATTTTATTAAACAATTCTATCAATGCCGCAATAGTTTATGTGAACCACTATTTAAGCAAAGATGGAACTGGTTACTTAATAATTATTCAATAGCAAAAGATTATCTTTTACATACCTTAGATCAAAATTGTAAATTATGGGCTCAGGCTTATCTTTATAAAATTTTCACGACTGGTATTAAAAGTACTGCGAGAGTTAAAGGCTATAATTGGATTATAAAACAACAATTAAAAGCCAAAAGTACTTTATGTGAGTTTGCTAATCGACTTGATTCAAGGTTAAAAGAGGAGAAACGATGAAATCAGTTTTACGAATATAAACAGACTACTAGGACAAATACTACTTCTACATCTGGGCAAGATTTGTTTTCTAGAGTAATAAAAATGATTAATAAATATTTCACTATTAGCAATACAATTAAGGCAGAAATGGCTGAATGTCTATTTGTTAATGCAAATATAATTGAACCTAATGACTTAATGATGAAGATTTAAGTTGTGAGCAAATACAGTATATTGCATAATAAGATGTATAAACATATCAACTTACTAATTATTTATTGTTTAAAGGAAACTCCTTTACTAAAAATGGCCAATTTTTTGAAATATTTTTATAGACCTAGATACAATGGCTTTCAAAACAATTGTGCAATTATTTTGTAAAATTTTTAAAATATATCAAGATATATTTAAGGTATTTTTGAGATTAAAATATTAAAATAATATCAAAGTTAATTATATTATAATAATAAAATAATAACAAAAACATTAAAAAATTATTGTGATATTATTTTGAATTATTTTTATAGACCTAGATACAATACAATTACAAAATAATAGCAAAAATATAATAAAAACATTTTGATGTATTAAATGTATTTTTGTAGTATTTTAAAATTATTACAAAATCATTTCAAAAAATTGGCCATTTTTAGTAAAGTCCCTATAGATCATCAGATGGATTTATTGAAGATCAACACGATACACGTTTTATTACACTTCAAACTATGATTAAAGAGGTAGAATGAGAGGAAGTATTAGAAATATGGAAAGTTGTAAATATACAAAGTGAAAGAAAACATAATGTACACTTCGTTATTATTGTCAACGCATTATCTTTTCTATATTCATGCCTTATTAAATCTATCTCAAAAGGAATTGTATGTCACCATTACTTTCGGGTTATAATGAATTCTAAAACTGCAGCATTCCACATCAGCATGATACCCCAAAGATGGTATAAAGATGTTTACCAAGATAGGTTAGATTTTCAAGAAAGTATAATAGGTGTTTACAATAATGAGTTTGCAGATAAAGGAAACTGTGAAGAATCTGAACAAAGTTACAAATAAAGGACGACTATCTAAGTGAAGGTATTTGAATAGTGTTGAAAAAGTACAGGGTTCTCGAGGAATACTTAAAACTAGAGGTTTTTACAAATGTCGTATCTGTAATGGAATAGGGCACAATGCTGCTTTTCACAAGAGTGCAGGTAATAGTAAGTAAAGAGGGAAGGAAGGGAAATGGTAAATTGCAATTATAAACATGTAGATTTAGGAAATTTGTAGAATCGCGATTATTGTCAATAAAGGTTTATAGAACACATATAAAATTTAAAGTTTTATTAATGTTAGTTAATAAAACACCAATTAAATTTGAGAAATTATTTTTTTCCTTTTCTGTGAGATTTATGTATATTGCATCCCAAAGGTTGGATTTAAGCGTTATACAGGGGTGTTAAATCTAAATTTACCCATAGATTAATATTTGTAAAATATTAAAAGATTGAAAGAACTGCAAAAATTTGCGAAAATTATTTACTAAAATATTTAAATCTTTTTGTGATAGATTTGTCATTACATTTAATGGTATTATAGCTATTTAAATTTACATATTGAAAGGATACACTATAAAAAGTATTTATATTTAGTAAAATATAATTAAAAACTTTTTAAAATATATTTAAATTATACTTAAAATATATTTAATTTAAAAATTGTGAAATACTTATAATATACTTAAAATGTATTTAAAATTATCTTAAAATATATTTCTAATATATTTAATTTTTGCCAAAATACTTAAATTATACTTAAATTATACTTAAATCAAAATTTAAGTATATTATAGATATATTTTTTACATACTTAAAATATACTTATAATATATTTTATAATATATTTTAAGTATATTTTAAATACATAAAAAATATACTTATAATAGTCTTATAATATACTTAAATTTTAATTTAAATATAATTTAAATATATTTTAAGTATATAGGCAAAATTAAATATATTAGATATATCATATATGTTTTAAGATAATTTTAAGTATATTTTAGATATATTAAAAATATATTTTAAGTATTTTGCAATTTTTAAATTAAGTATATTTTAAAGGATTTTATAAAAAATCGCCATAGCGATGTGTCGCAAGTGTCACGTGACTTTACATATATGAATAATTTGTCACCCCGCGTCACATCCTCTAGTTTTCCATTTTTATTATTTATTCTGGGGACTTAGAATTTTTTCAGTGCAAAAAATACTATTTGTCACTCCCTATACATCACATGCTTAATCTCGGCCAAATTTTATAACGCTGGCCAAAATATCCTTTTTTGGATCTTTAGGTAACGTTACACAATCCAAAAAAGGCAATTTTAATTTTCAGCAAAATTCAAGTTTTTGTTACACAAAACTTCCAAAAAAGGAAATTTCTTGACGATCTTTTAATTCCGGCCGGAATTATAAAATCACGTGACACTGGCGATGCATCGCCATGGCGATAAAAAACAAAACCCTATTTTAAATACTTTTACTAAAAATGGCCAATTTTTTGAAATGATTTTGTAATAATTTTAAAATACTACAAAAATACATTTAATACATCAAAATGTTTTTATTATATTTTTGCTATTATTTTGTAATTGTATTGTATCTAGGTCTATAAAAATAACTTAAAATAATATCACAATAATTTTTTAATGTTTTTGTTATTATTTTATTATTATAATATAATTAACTTTGATATTATTTTAATATTTTAATCTCAAAAATATCTTAAATATATCTTGATATATTTTAAAAATTTTACAAAATAATTGCACAATTGTTTTGAAAGCCGAATATCTGCAGGCTATAAAAATATTTCAAAAAATTGGCCATTTTTAGTAAAGTATGATGGATATGACAGATGTTTCAGAAAAATTGGGAGAGGATAATCCCAGAAAAAAGTTTTGATTTTACCCCCCCAGATCTGTCATTCTGTCATAAATCTGTCATATGATCAGGATTCAGTCTAATCATCTGTCAGAAGCAGTGAGATAGCAAACCGAGTTAACAGGTAGGTTAATAACCCCTAGAAGGTTTGTAGAACCACAGGAGGGTAACCGGGTAGGAGCGCGGATTTTTGAAAAAAATATATTCAGCAATTGAAGATTAGGTAACTATAAATTAGATCCCAATTCGACAGAACGAAAAAATGACATATACCGTAGAAAAGTTGGCAGAAATCTTTGGCTGCACAGTTTCTGATCTTATGGCTATCAACAGGCGGATTCTTCTTGAGCAATGCAGAAAGCATAGCCCATTCAGTATCCCTAAGATTGTGGATAACTTCATTGCTGTCTGTTCGATTGATAAATTTGCAAACATGTATTCTTAACTTGCTTGGTATCTTTGGTGTAGAGACGAATTATGGAAATGGCATAAAGAAGCTGAACAAGTATATGGCAGAGTGGTAGATAAGTACAGGGAAGCTGATGATCCTGCAGAGTCATATTTTTTGTCCAGATTTTTACAAGAATTGATAACTATGTAATCATATCATCACTCATTAGGTATCCATTTTTCAACAAGGATTGATGACCATGTAACTTCATCATCAGGCATTCATGAATTCTTAACATAAACTAATAAATTTTTGAATATTCTCTAATAATTTCTAATGTGTATTTCATCTGGCCATTTGTACAATAATGTTCAGGATTCCATCCATTTGATTTGTACAACAATGTTCAGAATTCCATCCATCTATCCATCCATTTATACGTTAAAAATATAGCATTAGATGGAATGGCATCCATTTGTTCATCTGGCCATTTGTACAATAATGTTTAGGATTCCATCCATCCATCCATTCGTCCATTTGAACATACACATCAGAAATGAACACTTTACCTTTACTGAGTGGTTGTAATATTATTCACCATGTTGCCTTCATGTCCTAAATGTGGAAAAGATAATTTTAAAAGTACTCAAGATAGAAACACTCATCTGAATCGCAGAATTCCATGTATACCTAAAATTACTGAAGTAATTAGCTATCCAGAAACTATTCCAGAACCTTCAGAAGTTGGAAATAACCTTCCAAATAATCTAAAGTATGGTAGTACATCATCTGTAGAAGAGCTTAAAGCAACTATAGATGGGCTTGCTTCACAAATGCGAGCAATTTTTTGGCAATTAAAAAATACATCAATGGATATTAAGGGAGTGTCAGGTGATATAACAGATTTATCAAATCAGCAGGAAGCAGCACAAAGTAAAATACAGGATCTTGAGGAAACAATGTTCAACACACTGCTTCAACTAAAAAATCTGTTTGAAACCTTCAAGAAACAATGTCTCAATATACTGCTTCAACCAAAAAATCTGTTCGAGATCTTGAGGAGACAATGTCTCAACATACTGCTTTGTCTAGTAAATCAAGTATTCATACTTTGCTGAAACTTGGAGTTTACAATCGATATTGATTAGATATCGCAATGATATCATTATGATATCATTACGATATTTTGATAAAAAATAGATTCGACGTCGTTAAGTTAGTCGTAACTGTATTTAATCGACATTGATTAGTTCGATATCTCTGCGATATCGCTGCGATCATTATGCGATGTAAATATTATCACGTAATCACATCGTAGTGATGTCGTATTAACATTGAATTAATATTACAAAAATATTTGACATTTATTTGATATCGTAACCATGTCGTAGTGATATTGTATTAACATTGACAAAATATTTGACATTTTATTTGATATCGTAACCACATCGTAGTGATATCATATTAACATCAAATTAATATTGCAAAAATATTTGACATTTTATTTGATATCGTAACCACATCGTAGTGATGTCGTATTAACATTGAATTAATATTACAAAATATTTGACATTTTATTTGATATTGTAACCACATCGTAGTGATATCATATTAACATAGAATTAATATTGCAAAATATTTGACATTTTATTTGATATCGTAACCACATCGTAGCCATATCATAGTGATATCATATTAACATCGAATTAATATTGCAAAAATATTAAAAATATTTTACATCTATTTGATATCGTAACCACATCGTAGTGATGTCGTATTAACATTAAATTAATATTACAATTTTATTTGATATCGTAACTACATCATAATAATATCATATTAATATCGAATTAATATTACAAAAAATGTTTTACATTTATTTAATATCGTAACTACATCGTAATGATATTATATTAACACCGAATTAACATCACAAAAATATTTTTATTGTAATATATGTTTATTATTTATTATACATTAATAATAATAATTTTTTATTAGTGGATTATTATGGGTGAGTGGAGTACGTTTCTTTTCTTCCTTTTTTTTTATTCTTTTCTTCTCTTTTTTATTCTTTTCTTCTCTTTCTTTACTAAAAATGTCCAATTTTTTGAAATGATTTTGTAATAATTTTAAAATACTACAAAAATACATTTAATACATCAAAATGTTTTTATTATATTTTTGTTATTATTTTGTAATTATATTGTATCTAAGTCTATAAAAATAACTCAAAATAATATCACAATAATTTTTTAATGTTTTTGTTATTATTTTATTATTATAATATAATTAACTTTGATATTATTTTAATATTTTAATCTCAAAAATATCTCAAATATATCTTGATATATTTTAAAAATTTTACAAAATAATTGCACAATTGTTTTGAAAGCCATTGTATCTAGGTCTATAAAAATATTTCAAAAAATTGGCCATTTTTAGTAAAGTTTTTATTCTTTTCTTCTCTTTTTTATTCTTTTCTTCTCTTTTTTATTCTTTTCTTCTCGTATGTGAGTGGATGGATACGTCATTTTCAATTTTAAAATATACTATATATATATATATAAAAAAAATAAAAAAAACAATCATGATTAATAAAATGTACTCTTTGTAAAATATATTTAAAATTTAATACATAACCTTGGGATAATAGTTAGAGCAGGTAATTCCGGGATTTTGTAAAGAATAATAAAAATGATAATATTTTTAAGTTAGTTCTTTTTTTTAAATTTTTTTGAAAGTGTTTTGTTTCTTAAAATCATAATATTGTAAAAAAATGCTGGTTGCTACGACTGACGGACAACGACAAATTGTCAGGCTACCCCCGGACAAAGTAATTGGAAGGCGGAAAATGCCATAAATATCCAGCCCTATTTTACAACATTTTCTTCCAGGCTAAAGCAAATATTACAAAAGAAATTGCAAATATATTTAACAAGCAATAGATACATGGCCGTTGAAAAATATATTCACACTTCATATTGTAATACCACAGTCTAACAAAGAAATTGCAAATACATTTAACAAGCAATAGATACATGACCGTTGAAAAATATATTCACATTTATACCACAGTCTAACAAAAAAATACTCAAACCACAACATATTGTAAAAAAAATATGAAAAATACGCGTATATCCTATTTTCATACCTTGCTTAACAGCTCCACTATTTATTTAAAAAACGGCTTTTTTTTTCTTTTGTATGTGGGTAGGTGGGTACATTTTTCCTTTCTTTTATTCTTTTCTTTCGTATGTGAGTGGCGTACATTTTCTTTTCTTTATTCTTGCTTTTATTCTTGCTTTTCGTATGTGGCTGTCTTACTATGTTGAATATATAAACTAAAGTGTCCCAAAGTATTGTTAATATTATAAAAAGATAATTAAAGTATACTTTAAAAAGAAAAAAGAAGAGACGAACTAAAATACCGTAAAGTATTAATATAAAAGACAAGAGAAAAGCGTATTTTTAAAAATAAACAAAAAAAATCTCATTAATAAATGCGAATTTTAGCTATTTTTAGATATCACATGCATGATATCACATGCATGTAATTAAAGTGATTTTAATTGGTTAATTTTAATTTATTATTACATCATGCATATGATTTTATTGGTTAAAATTTTATACGATACAAATTAAAATAATTATTTTATTATATTTATATAATTAATATAATTATATGGCTGTAAAATAAAAATTATTTTTTATCCAAATTCTATTTGTAGTATCATGATTTGGTAGTTGGCACCTTTCTGAATTACAATTATTGAATAAAATGTACTTTTTGAACATTATCTATTACAGTAATTGGAAAAATACGTCTCCATTTATCATTATTCCTTGAGCAGTAAAGTGGGACATTTTAATACCGAATGTTCAACCTTCGTATCTTCAACCAATCTACAACAATAAATGCATAATATTTGTTATTGTTAACCCTTTTATTGTAAAGATAACCTTTTCGATTATTGCATAAGATTCTTCAAATGGGCGATCTTCTTCATAAATTGTGATAAAATCATCGAGATGTGAACTACCGAAAGGATACCATTTTCTTCTTCAATCATATATGATGCAAATTTTTACCAACTAATTGAAGAGTTTATAAGTGCCGCCTCAAACTTCATATCCACATAAGATAAAAACAATTCAGTTTTAAAATTATGTAAAGTTAAAAGAAGTTTATCACGTTCCTGCTTTTGGCATTCTTTTTTTTAATGAAATATTGGAAATAAAGTTTACTGGAGATATAACTAAATTAAAAGATTAGTAAATATAAATATCAAACATGTACTATTATATGTAAAGATGTAGTATGTAATTGATAATTACTACCTTATGTTGTAATAGTAAGGGTTGCAATCTATTACTACTTTTAAAGTTAAAGTGTTGTAATATTACAACACTTATGATTATTCAAAAATTTTCTTTTTGAAAAATAAAAATTACAAAAATAAGTTTTTATAGAATAAATATCATCATAAAAAGAAATAATTAATATATTATAATACATATTTGTATAATTAAAAATAATTACAACACTATATAATAATTACAATTTTAATAGTATTACTATATAATAATTATAATATTGTATTGCAATTACAACAAAAGTGTTGTATGTATGTTGTAATAGTTGCAACCTTACAACCTTCTAAAAATAATTACATATCACATCTTTAATTATATGCAATAAAATACTTACTTTTTGTATCATCATCATCATCTTGAACTTGTTCAGTTGCTTCAGTTGAATATTTATCTTCTGTAACATACCAATTTAAAAATAATTGTCCAAAATTTGAATTTGTAAATCCAGTACAAGATCTATTAAATCTTGGATCAATACCACCATCTGCTAAATGTCGAATTGCAAATAAAGTATTGTAACGCTTTAATAAATCTAAATCTATGTTTTTGCAATTAGTTTTGTACCATCACCATAAAAATACGATGGACCATTTCTTTTATACCAACTTGGGTATTAATAAGTGTTCCAAAGGTTTTAGCATGCATCAAAAGATGCATATTAACGTGTATGTTTGGTAAATTAACAAAATTTACAAAAACCTATAAAAAGTAAAATATTGTTAATTATTTGAAATTATTCCACATTTCAATATCAAATTTGTAACTATATCTTTGGAAGGATTGAAAACTCTTCTTCAAGACATTGTTGCAATTCCTCATAGCTATCTGATGTAAATTTCTTGTTAAAAACCGCTTTCATAGTTTTTGCAACATGTATCCAACAAGATATAATAATTTTGGAACTGAACTAACTCGAAATGCATCAATTCTTTGTTAAATCATGGCTGTTTCATTACGTTTGATACTTGATTCTTTTAAAAACTGGTTTAACAAAAATGGCATAATCATAGCTAATCTAAGTAAATCCGACATCATAAAACTATTGTAGTGAGTAATCGGATTTTGGTAAGCTTGCATCATCTTTTGGGATTTCAAAATTTTTCCAAATTTCGATAAAATTATCTTCCCTCTCGTGAAAATAATTCGCAAGTTAATTTTAGTATATAATCTTTTCCTGCAGTCGCATGATAAACATCCTGCGGCGTCTGTAAATGTCTTTCCCTTTTTAATTTATCTAAAATACTAGGTAATGATCGTAAATCGTATTCGTACGAAAGTTGATCTCTTTTTGACATTATAGTCGCGAGAAATTTTTAAGATTTCTTCGTCTGTAATATGATGATAACGTAATATTGTTACGATATCCATGATTGTGAGCACTCAATGATTCTTTAGTAGTTTTACAAGTACGACAACCCTTATTTGCATTATGTCTAAATTTATTTTTTAAAAAATTTTAATAGTTGTTATAAAATTATATTATTATATTATTAACTAAGTTGAAAAAATACCTTAAGTACTCCTGTCATATCGTTACCTTGAGGTAAATCTGCCGTAACAACGCCTAAACCAGCAATTATCCATGCATCTTGTTCTTGGACAGTCATCACCTTTCCTTTCTCTAATTCCTTCATTTCTGAAATGAATGGTATCATAAATTTGTCAAATTTTCCTCCAAATGGGATAAACCCAATAACAAAATGGTTCTTTATTAGCTTTCTTTGATGTGCTGGCATATTTCCAAACTGTACATAAACACCACCTAGAGAATGGTATACATTTCTAAATGTACCAAAATCATCATAATAAAGATCTAAAAACAGCTTATAGATTAGCATAGATGATGATGGTGGATTTCTAATAGAAATGTAATCAGATGGATGTAGGTATGAAAGCTTTACATTACGAACGTGCCAACGGTCATTACATTTATAAATTATTTCACTAATCCGCAATGAACCATCAGGAATATTTTGATGTTAAACATCATCAATATAGTTACTTTTTCTAAAATTTGAGAAGTCATTATAATTAAAAATCGTTCGTCTTCGTAACCATACTTCACCGGTAATAGAACGACGTTGTCTTGGTAACCCTTTTAAATTTCTGGATAAATCACTATATTCCAAAATTTTTTGAATTCGTAACTGATAATATCCATCATGATTTTTTAAAATTGATCTTAATCTTCCAAGTTTTTTTTGACCATTATCATCACTGATAGTAAACAAAATCACCAGATCGGTACAATACTATTTATTAAAAATAAATAACTTTAATAAATATTATCAATGATAATAAATTATAATTGTATCAAAGTGTATTAATTTATAACCTTCTGATATTAATATTTCGTGTTGTCAAAAAGTATTCCCCCCATAAATTTCCATGCCAAAATTCTGATTTTTCTTCAGAATTAATGCCGGGTCCAAAATACATATGCTTCATTAGCATCGGATTATTAAGAACACGTCATATAATTTCACTAATTGAGAGTTGATATGAAAGTTTTGATCCTCGTGAGGTTGATGGAGTTTTTTTTGGTGAAATTTTAATAGACTTTGTTATTATTGGTAGGAGAGGAAGACGTTTTCTCCATGATTGGAATCTTCGGATATTTTTTACCACATGGGTAGGTTCAAATTGAGAATTGTGAATGATATCGACAAGATCTTCATATGCTTTCATAGAAACATTATGTTTCTGAAGCCAGCAAAATTATGCCGTAGTTGTATAATTATCAAAGTACAGTGCAAATTGACCATTGCAGAACGGTATCTTGTCTTCATCTAACGCTTCAACAATTTGATGTATTTCTTCCTCTTCGTTATTACGTTCCTCTTCATCGTAATTACGTTCCTCTTCATCGTTATTACGTTCCTCTTCCACTTGATTATTATTATCATCATTATTACCTTCATCCTCCTCCTCTTCGTCATTGTTTTCATTATTATCTTCCTCCTCTTCCTCCTCTTCATAATTGTATTCGTTATCACTTTCTTCTTCCTCTTCAGTATCAGATGAATTGACATTATCTTGCGAAAATATCATCTCATCATTGTGCTTGAGGATTAATTGATCCATATGCATTATCGTCATCATTAATGTCTTGAAAACTTAAATCATCTTTATGATCATACTGAAAGTCCATGTCATCATTATCGTTATCAGGTGAACGTACAGGCGAACGAATTGCCATTCTCTCGTCGAATCTGTTGTCTCATTAGGTTTGCTGTAAGAAAACCGATTTCGAATTCGAATTGGCTCTATTAGCTTGTTGTGACTATATCGTCTTCTCATCTTTATAACAATTTAAAATAATTCAAATTTAATTAGAATTTTATAAATTCAATTACTAGAACTAAATTTATTAAATACTATTAGTGTGTCGGCAAAAAAAAAAAATGCAATTAAGTAATCAATTTGGTTAAATTACTGCCGATTTGGCTACACAAAATTTAGGGTCAATTATACCGGCTGTATATGGTTAATGACAATTGGTATGACAAATAATATTATCGAAAATAGTCATTTATTGAATGAAAATAAAATAAAATATATAATAATATAAAACATAATAATAAAATAAAATAAAACATATAATAATATAAACATAATAATAATTAAATAAAATAAAACATATAATAAAATAAGGATAAATCTAATTGTAACAGCCTGTTACGCGTCTTATTTGTAACAACCCCCAATTTTATCCAATTAAAATTTAAGATCAGGCGTAATGTAAACAAAAACAAAAGATCAGTCGTGTAACTAAGACAAAAGAATTTTTTAAAAAATTTCAAGAAACTGCTTATAACTTAAAATTTTGTCTATGAAACTGTCTTAAATACATTAAGTAAAAGTTTTTTAAATTAAATTTTGCATATAAAAATTTTATTTGTGAAACACATATTAAATTTATTATTAAAAAAAAATAAAAAAAGGATGTTACAAATAAGATATGTAACAGGCTGTTACAAATACATTTTTTCATAAAATAAAACATATAATAATAAAATAAAATAAAACATAATATTAAAATAAAATAAAACATAATAATAAAATAAAATAAAATATATTAAAATAATAAAATAAAAAATAAAAAATCAATGACGTCGGTGAGAGCGCCTGCGCTCTCGGTGGTAGGGAGATCGAGAATGAGAGCACCTGCGCTCTCGGTGGTAGGAAGATCGAGAACGAGAGCACCTGCACTCTCGGTGGTGAGGAAATCGAGAACGAGAGCGCCTGCGCTCTCGGTGGTAGTAGGGAGATCGGGAGCGAGAGCGCCTGTGCTCTCTATACTCGTATGTCCTACGATCCATCCTATTTCTCCGGGCGGCCCAGACTAATGCTTAAAACAAAGCAAGTATTAATATAAATGCAATGAATTAATGAAAAAATCAGTTAAATAATAAATACTTACGCTCCACTCTCCAAAACTCGTCAGAGAGTTCTGGTGGAATCTCTCGTCATGCAAAGTTGGGGAACGAGTGGGATATCCTTCAGGATTTCTGTTTATTAATCTCTCTAAATTCTCGTACCCCGACTTTAGCACATTCCATTTCTCTCTACATTGTTTTCTAGTTAGCCGAATATGTGGTTGCTTTCGTATATCACGAGCAATTTCACGCCATAATTGGTTTTGGTCATGTAACCTCGTTGTGGTGAATAAGGGCTGATAGGCCTGACGACGCCGAATTAAGGTCAAAGCGGCGTCGTCGGGCCATTGAATGTATACTGGAAGATTTGCGTTTAAGTTTAATGCTGCCATTATTAAATATTATTAGTTTGATGGGAAAAATGTCAAGAAAAGGCTCTATATTTATAATAAATTTATTATGATTTCTTTGAGTTTATTTTTACGATCTTGTCTAAATTTTTTAGTTCTAATGCAATCATCCTTAATTAATTTATTTAACATTAAATACACACATAATTTTTTTTTGATTTCTTTGAGTTTATTTTTACGATCTTGTCTAAATTTTTTAGTTCTAATGCAATCATCCTTAATTAATTTATTTAACAATGAATACACACATAATTTTTTTTTGATTTCTTTGAGTTTATTTTTACGATCTTGTCTAGTTCTAATGCAATCATCTTTAATTAATTTATTTAACATTGAATACACACATATTTTTTTTTGATTTCTTTGAGTTTATTTTTACGATCTTGCCTAAATTTTTTAGTTCTAATGCAATCATCTTTAATTAATTTATTTAACATTGAATACACTCAATTTTTTGATTTATCAATTTATTTTAAAAATATAATTATAGTAATACTGCATTAATTAATATATATAAATAAAAATAAATAAACAAATTCTATTAATAAAAAATGAGTTAAAATGTTATCTTTATACTTTATAATTATAAAATATAATATTTTAAATCACGCATGTCCTTCCTTGATTATATTTCATATTACACTGCGATGATATATTACAATTATACTGAATTTTAAGCTAACCTTAATTTACACCGTAAGGAATTTAATTCGATCTTAATTTACTCCGTTTTAGGAATATTATCGAACAATTAAACAAATGATTAGTTGCACATGACTTGTATTATTTGAATAGTTGATACTTTATATACTGATATTTGATTACACCAATATGTATTAAAACTCTTTCCTATCAGTAATTTCACAATTTCAATCAATATATCGGTATTTTTCAAATATCGTTGTAAGTCGACTACTGTAGATCCCATCTATTTTTTATGTAATCAATCCAGAGGCTTACACTAAATAGATATGGCTTAGTTAGATAGGATCATCACATGGTTCATTGGCTCAGTTATTTTTCCGTCAAGAAAGACAGGATCTTATAAATTTTTTTTTCTTGCATGTCATCGTATCACACATAAAAATGGAAATTCAAAACGTAATATTCCATTAATTTCTTCTCACTCCTTTTCTTCTACCGATCATTTTCTTCTCACCTTTCCATTATTTTTCTTCTCATTCCACGTATAGCCTGAAAAATATAATAAATTTGAAACCGTAAAATCGATTTGAGGTAATCTTTTATGTAAAAAAAAAATTTCACTGATTGAAATTCGATATTGTAATAATTTATTTATATTAATTAAATTTAATTTTCGATCTTCTAGAAATCATAATTTTTAGTTTTCCCATCTCCTGATATTTTTAACTGATCCTGCATTCTACACGATACACAATGATATTAAGATCATGTATATTTTCCAATTAAATACTACAATCATAATTACAATAGCTAAAATCTCAAAATTATCTACTTTTTTGAGCAAGAAAGTTGCTCTACATTTTTTATTCATTCATATTTTCTCGATAAATATCACCTACTTTTAAACAAAAAGGTTGTTCCACTTTTTTTTTCGCTCATATTTTTTTTTTATATTATGACGACTAAATGTAAATTACCTAATAAATCGTCTGATGATAATCAAGAAATGGAAGTTGAAGGAGGTATGTAGATATAACTCTTTTGTAAATTTATAGTAAGTTTTGCTTATACTATAGTTATATGTAAGAAGAATAATTAATAAATACCAAAAATATGTATAATAGGATCGAAAAGAAAACAAATTATGAAAAAAAGAAGAGATATTGACATTGAGAAAGCCAATCAGTTGATGAAAAAAAGTAAAAATAGTAATAAAGAAGCTGCTGAATCTGCTGATAAAGAAGTTATAGTAGTAAATGAAAAAAGAAGTAATGATGATGATGATGATGATGATGATGATGATAATGATGATGATGATGAGAGTAAGACGGAAGATCATAAAAAACCCGAAGTATTTCAATCAAAGTCAAATTTAAAAATAGTTGCTTGGCTCGTCGACCATCCGGAAATTTTAAGATTGGCACTAGAAATGAACAATACGAATGTTGCTATCTCATCATCCAGTAAAATTACGGACGTAAGTATTAAATTAGCATGATTTTATTATGTCTAAATCTTTTAAATAATGTATTTTTAATATTTTAGGATAAAATTCGTCTATGGGACGAAAGTGTCAAGTATCTTTTTTTACGTGCAAGAAATAAGTCCGCGTGGTAAAGTTTTTGATGAGTTGATAACAAAAATTTTCAAAATAAAAATACATTCGAACGAAGCTAAAAGCTACCTTGAAAAACCCCGAAAATTTTTTATCGATTTCAGAAATAAGTTTAACCAAATTATTTTAACTTCTGTAGAAGAATTTAAAGAAATAAGAAAAAACAGGTATTTATTTAATTGTTTCGTAGCTAACCAAATAATGCTGTTTGTATTAATTATTAATTTAATTATAGAGCATCTACTGGAAGTTTATTTCAAAAGGAACTTATAGATTACGTTGATGAAGAATTTGTCCAAAAGATTTTAAGCCGACAGCTTGTAGCTGTTAATATTTCAGAATTAACAAGAAATGGAGGATTCAATACCTTGGTTGATTTCGTAAGAGAAACCTTTAAGGTTTCGTGGAACAGAAAAAATTTGTCCGCCGTTAAAGAATTAGATAATATGACCAAAAAATTAACGATCCCTTCTAGGAGCGGAAATAAGATCGTTAATTCTTTATCGGTAAGTTATTTTATTTATACTGTACTGATACTTTATATCCTTTAATCATAGTTATTAATAATAATATTAAATTATACATAGTTATAAATCTTAGCAAACGCTCTAATTTTTTTATAAAATTATGCATTTTATAACGATATTACATTGAATAAATTTAGTAAATTTTACAAGCAAATGATAATATGAAACATCATTATTATAAACATTATACCATAATGTCGAGTGATAATAATATAAAATAAAATGGATGTATAAAACTATAAAATGTTTGTCTAAGATATAACATTTTCAAGTTTAAAAAGTAATTGTTGTTTTGTTAAAAATGGAATGGTTATTATATGACGTTTCTTCTTTAGTATATACGGCCTAAATATCTCTATATATTTGACGTTCTTATACAGATCAAAAAGAATACATTTGCGTAACATTTGCGTAAAGTAAGAACTTTAAAGTTTAAGCCAATTCTGACTGGTAATTTACAAAATAACAAACACATTTCTTAAAAAAAAATTCTGAATCAGAATACTTTTCCGGTTTCCATCTTCGATTCTGCAAAAAATTGAAAAGTTCAGGTGATAATTTAAGAAATATCCACCTATAAAGAGACTAAACAATTATCAGGTTGATCAAGTTCGTGTAATACCAAATTTAATAAATTGTCTGATTAAATGATCGCGTATATTAAATGATCGCGTATATTATAAGGCTATAAGGCCTATTAATTCCTAAAAAGTCAATTCAACCACCATTTTATTTAACCGCTATTTATTTGTACGTTTTTTTTTTTGAAAAAAAAAAAACTTTCTTTCTGAAAAGTAGAGTCTTCCTCCTATACCGTTTGCTGTCGTGTATAGTGTGTTATAAGAAAAGGCGGACTTGTTTAATTGATTATATGGGCATAAGCTTATGTTATATAGGCGTAAAACTTATATAATCAGTTTGATAACGCAACGAAAATCCTTTAATCAAGGGTTAAAATAGGCATGATGGGATATTCTCATATATCATGAGCTCTGTCTGTTCGAAGTGTCGTTTTATATATAATTAAGTAGGCTTAAGTCGTAAGTAACTTTTTTATAACATTGATTATTGGAGAATTAAGTAGCAAAAATAATTTTTAGTTTGTAAGACTTTAACTCCATACCAACTTGTGTGTGTTTGGGCGTTAATTTATTCCCTAACCCTTAGACCTACTCGTGGGTTAGGTAGGTTGCTTTGCACTTCTTGCAGCCTATCTTCTAATGGGTTTTAGGTCCACGTTTGCCCATTTAAAATTTATTAAACAGGATGTCATTCGTCCAAACACATTGCAATGTTTGTTGATGAAGCTATGGTTGTCTAATAAAAGTTCGCTTTGCCTGGCAATTTATAGTGGATTTAATGGATCAAATTATAAACAACAATAATTTAGTCATATGAGAATTCCAGGCCAAAGAATAAGGGTACATTGTCAAAGTTGAGAATATATTTGTATTTTTTTTTTAAAGCCGTCATTCTCATGAACTTTTTCATTGTATCCCTAAGTTCAATGATTTTGGTAATGATGAAACTGCAGTTGTTTATAGGGGTTTCGCCAAACTTCTGAGGTGAATTTATGTCTGGTATTTTCGAATATACTTATCCTTTTTGCAATAGAGTCGTAGCGAGTCTTCTTAAAGCGTACCTGTGACACCCCATCCAACTTGGGCAGTGTCGCCTGAATCTAAAGCAAGGTACCCGGTTAATCCTCAACTTTGGGTTGATGAGTTATGATTCTGGAGTATTAAGGCATAATGTTTTGACTTACATTACCAATTTAACTCATAATTCTAATTTATTGAATTAATTTATTATAGATTTATTGATATTTTTTTTATCTGTTAGTATATAGTAATATTTAAACTAATGTATACTTTATCTGTAATTAAAATTGTTATTGTAATAAATAACCGGTAACTTAAATCTATTGAAATTAACTTTTAAATTAGATTACAAATTATTAAAATATTATAAAATTGAATTTAACGATATTTGATTGATTTGATATTTTTATAGATAATATCATTTTGATATTATTTTGATACTGAATTAATATTAAAATAATATTATATTGATATTGCATTTATTAAAAAAAAATCATTATTGTTATAACAATATCAAAATGATATCGTTTCGTTATTTATCAATATCGATTAGATAATTATAAAGTGATATTTTTACGATATCATATTGATATATGAATTAATGTTAGAATGATATCATATTAATATCGTATTTACTTTCTATTTTTCATTATTGTTATAACAATATCGAAATATTGATATGATATCGATTTGATGTTTCGTCAATATCGTTATGATGTCGATTAGATAATTATAAAGTGATATCTTTATAATATCATATTGATATTAAATTAATGTTGGAACGATATCATATTAATATCGTATTTACTTTCCATTTTTCAAAAAATTCATTGTTGTTATAACAATATCGAAATGATATCGATCTGATATTTTTTCAAACAAATATCTTTACGATATCATTTCGATATATTGAATTAATATTGAAATGATATCATTGCGATATCATAATGATATCATTTGCAAATCGATATCGCCACGATATTTATTTAACATCATTATTATATCAATTCGGTATTGTTTAAAAATTCAAGGTTTCTGTAAAGTAGTATTCCACTTTCAACTGCTAGTTCTAAAACTTCACAATTTACATATGATCCTACAATAGCAGATTTAGAACAGACTGAAGAGGATAAAGAAATGGCTAAATTATATACGAATCAACTTTTATTAATGTTAAGATCATGTCCACTTGATGATAAAGAATTTATAGAAGGAAATAATATACTACAATGGCTTTTTGCTAATAATATATTAAGAGATGAATACTCATTTCGCAAGCTTTCTGTATTTTTACATAGTCCAAAACCAGTAAAATTAAGAATTTCTTTGGGAAAATCTGATGAAAAGGATTAATTCAATTTGCTATCTTATTGGTTCAAACTAGTGATTAGACAGAATTTTGAAAAAGTAATAGATAGAACGGATTTGATGGAATAAAATTTATTAGTTTATGTTAAGAATTCATGAATGCCTGATGATGAAGTTACATGGTCATCAATCCTTGTTGAAACATGTAAGGATACCTAATGAGTGATGATATGATTACATAGTCATCAATTCTTGTAAAAATCTGGACAAAAAATATGACTCTGCAGGATCATCAGCTTCCCTGTACTTATCTACCACTCTGCCATATACTTGTTCAGCTTCTTTACGCCATTTCCATAATTCATCTCTACACCAAGTATACCAAGTGCGGTTAAGTGATAGATATTTGCCAAATTTATCAATCAGACAGGACCACAATGAAGATATCCACAATCTTAGGGATACTGAATGGCTTTGCTTTCTGCATTGCTTCCAAAAGAAATATCTCTATTGATATAACATAAGACTCCGTGCATGCCAATAAAAGATTCCTGCTAACTTTTCTACGGTATATGTCATTTTTTCGTTCTGTCGAATTGGGATCTAATTTATAGTTACCTAATCTTCAATTGCCGAATATATTTTTTCCAAAGATCCGTGCTCTTACCCGGTTACACTCCTGTGGTTCTACAGACCTTCTAGGGGCTATTAACCTATTTGTTAACTCAGTTTGCTATCTCACTGCTTCCGACAGATGATTAGACTGAATCCTAACTAATCATATGACAGATTTATGACAGAATGACAGATCTGGGGGGTAAAATCAAACCTTTTTTCTAGGATTATCCTCTCCCAATTTTTCTGAAACATCTGTCATATCCGTCATATCTGTCATACCCTCTGATTCTATCATATTTTCCTCTCTTTTCCCTTATTTTATCCTTTTTTAGTATATTATTATATGACAGATGTTAATGACAGATGGTGACAGATATAGGGGATTCCCTACCTCACAGATAAGGTTGCTTGCCAAAACTAGAGGGTTTCGGCAGAATGGCATATGCGAAACTGCCGAAACTAGTTTTGCGAAATTATCAAGAAATGCCGAAACTGCGAAACCTATCAAAATCGTGAAACTGCCGTAACTTGCCGAAACTATTTCGGCGTTTCGGCAATACTTTTTATATGATTTAATTAGATTTTTGGCATTTAAACAATTTATAAGAATAAAGACAATATGATTTTTTGTATGTAAATATTTATTTTATAATATTTAATATTAAACTAATAAAATATACGATTAAAAATATAATAAAAATTAAAATTTAATAATATCTTTATCTTCTATGTGGGGACCTGCTTCTACCTCTTCTTCTATCTCTACTTCTGTCCCGTATTCTATCTCTACTTCTATCTCGTCTTCTATCTCTACTTCTTGATCTACTTCGATGGCATCGCATCGCGACCTTCTTCTTTCCCTTCGCAATCTATATTCATATCGACGTCGATCATGCGCAGCATGCTGCTGTCGATACTCTCGTCTAAACAGATTTAAAATCCAATAAAAATATTAATGAATTGAATGAATTGCCTAAATAAAATTAATTTAAAATAATAATTAATAATAATTACCGGTTTGTAACCAGAATTCATCGTTCATATCAGCAAAACACGCTCTATCGAAACTATTTGGGCTTATAATAGGAATGTCGTCATCATTATTATTTATTATCCTACTGAGGTTTTCATAACCTTGTTTGAGGGCATTCCATTTTGTTTGGCATTGCCTGGGTGTCGCTGCAAATTCCATTGCACGAACAACGCACCTTTGTATTATTGTCCAGTACATTTACGTGATGACGGTTTGCAATTCTTTCAAATTGCTGATGTAAGTTTCTTCATTCCACGATTAATTGCCTAGCTGCGTTAATCATCCATTGGTGGTGGCGGTGAGACAAAAGGTACTAATGCTGCCATTTTTTATTTTTATGATTTTTTCGTAACTTGAAAATTAAATACAATTTGAAAATTAAAATACAATTTGATTTTGAATTGCGAAAAAACAATTCAAATTTTATAATATTTATAATAATTTTAAAATTCGTTATAATGTTTAAAACATGAACTGATGAACATAATAACATTCTACATAATTAAAGTATTTGTAACAAAATAAACGCAGTTTTGATTCTAATGTAATAAATTTAATTAACGCAGTTCTAAATTTTTTTTGTAACGCAGTTCTTAAAATTTATTGATCTAATGTAATAAATTTAATTAACAAAGTCCTTAAAACTTATTGATTCTAATATAATCTGCTTATCCTTATTCCTTAATTAAATTGCACTATTTTTAAAATATAACTAGTGTTCACTTGTTGTCTACGACAACAGTTAATATGTAATTCCGGCCAGAATTAAAAGATCTGCAAAGAATTTCCTTTTTTGGAAATTTGCGTAACCAACAATTTCCTTTTATGGAATCCTGTGTAACCCAAAATTTCAGTTTTCCGCCAGAAATAAAATTTCCTTTTTTGGTCTTGTGTAACATTGACGACGAATATGAGTAGAGTTACACAATTCAAATGACTTATTTATATGGTTAATCTAAACATAATGCCCACGTGATTGCAGTGTTTTTTAATATATAGATATGCTTATCCTTATTCCTTAATTAAATTGCACTATTTTTAAAATATAATATGCTTATCCTTATTCCTTAATTAAATTGCAATGTTTTAAAATATAATATAAAATTACAATTGCCTGCATTGCCTGCATAATTATATGTTAACTGGACTTTGATCACAAATATTTTGCCCTGCATAATTACATCATTTATTTCCTAAATAGTATCATTATTTAAATCACATGATATTAGAATTAATTCTCATTGGATTAACTATTGTAATTATTTCTCATTATTATTATTCTTCATTATCATCATAATTATCGTCATTATTATCACCATCATCCATACCTAATACTAAGGTTGCTTGCCGAAACTAGAGGGTTTCGGCAGAATGGCGTACGCGAAACTGCCGAAACTAGTTTCGCGAAATCATCAAGAAATGCCGAAACTGCGAAACCTATCAAAATCGCGAAACTGCCGTAAGGGCAGTGACATTTATTACGTAATATCCCTTTACTATAAGCCCATACTCCCCCACCCCCATGTAATATGAAAAATCTTACGTTACACTTATATGTTATATGACCTTTAAATACCCTCCCACCCCCTAAAATATTACGTAATAAATGTCACTGCCCTAACTTGCCGAAACTGTTTCGGCGTTTCGGCAATACTTTCTATATGATTTAATTAGAGTTTCGGCATTTAAACAATTTATAAGAATAAAGATTAAAGACAATATGATTTTTTGTATATAAATATTTATTTTATAATATTTAATATTAAACTAATAAAATACACGATTAAAAATATAATAAAAATTAAAATTTAATAATATCTTTATCTTCTATGTGGGGACCTGCTTCTACCTCTTCTTCTATCTCTACTTCTGTCCCGTCTTCTATCTCTACTTCTATCTCGTCTTCTATCTCTACTTCTATCTCGTCTTCTATCTCTACTTCGATCTACTTCGATCGAGACCTAGATCGCGACCTTCTTCTTTCCCTTCGCAATCTATATTCATATCAACGTCGATCACGCGCAGCATGCTGCCGTCGATACTCTCGTCTAAACAGATCTAAAATCCAATAAAAATATTAATGAATTGAATGAATTGCCTAAATAAAATTAATTTAAAATAATAATTATTAATAATTACCGGTTTGTAACCAGAATTCATCGTTCATATCATCAAAACACGCTCTATCGAAACTATTTGGGCTTATAATAGGAATGTCGTCATCATTATTATTTATTATCCTCTGAGGTTTTCATAACCTCGTTTGAGGCATTCCATTTTGTTTGGCATTGCCTGGGTGTCGCTGCAAATCCCGTTACAACGAACACCCTATTTGCTATTATTGTCCATGCATTTACATTGACGACGGGTTTGCAATTCTTTCAAATTGCTGATGTAAGTTTCTCCGCTCCGCGATTAATTGCCTAGCTGCGTTAATCGTCCATTGGAATACTGGTGGTGGCGGTGGGACAAAAGGTACTAATGCTGCCATTTTTTATTTTTATGATTTTTTCGTAACTTGAAATTTGAAAATTAAATACAATTTGAAAATTAAAATACAATTTGGTTTTGAATTGCGAAAAAAAAATTCAAATTTCATAATATTTATAATAATTTTAAAATTCGTTATAATGTTTAAAACATGAACTGATGAACATAATAACATTCTACATAATTAAAGTATTTGTAAGCAAAATAAACGCAGTTTTGATTCTAATGTAATAAATTTAATTAACGCAGTTCTAAATTTTTTTTGTAACGCAGTTCTTAAAATTTATTGATCTAATGTAATAAATTTAATTAACGAAGTCCTTAAAACTTATTGATTCTAATATAATATGTTTATCCTTATTCATTAATTAAATTGCACTATTTTTAAAATATAATATGCTTATCCTTATTCCTTAATTAAATTGCACTATTTTTAAAATATAATATGCTTATCCTTATTCCTTAATTAAATTGCAATGTTTTAAAATATAATATAAAATTACAATTGCCTGCATTGCCTGCATAATTATATGTTAACTGGACTTTGATCGCGAATATTTTGCCCTGCATAATTACATCATTTATTTCCTAAATAGTATCATTATTTAAATCACATGATATTAGAATTAATTCTCATTGGATTAACTATTGTAATTATTTCTCATTATTATTATTCCTCATTATCATCATAATTATCGTCATTATTATCACCGTCATCCATACTTAATACATCATCTATATCATAATCATAGTCACCTTCTCCTATTCTCTTGTTATTACCACTATCATCAACTTCATCATCTTCCGCATTATTTTCATCTGAATCATCCAATATATCTCTTGGAATATCGCCGATTTCACTAGTAATTGAATCATGCGATAAATTAACAAATTGATCAATCCATAGACTTTCGATTACTACACGGCAATTGTCTTCGGGTATTGTTTCGCCGCTTGTAGTTAATCTCGAGTAGAAGCTTGCTCCTCATTATATTATCATCGTCATCTTCTGCAAAACTTACGCAATACGTATATTGATCTCGTATCGCTAAGACGGCAGTATTCTTTTTTTGATCAATTCCATAAAATCCAAGTTCAGTTTTTGAATTGGATTTCCAATACAAAATTAATTTGCACATGGATTCTAGTTTATCCACATTAAGATTTAAGCGACGTTTATGAAATAGCCATCCTAAAGTCAAAAATCCACGTTCGCAAGTTGCTGAGTTAGGACATATTGCAAATAGATAACTTGCAATTCTTGGCAGGACATCTGGTTCTGGTTCGGTATTAATATATTTCCACCAATTCACGGGATTATCTTTAGCAAAACCGATATCTAGGTCAAATGGCTCTTGCTTATTAATATATTTCTGTATTTGATCACATAAAGTTTCAGCTTCGTAACTAAGGTTGCTTGTCTAAACCTCCTCAAAATCCTACGATTAGTTTTGTTAAAATTTTACTATAGATTTATTATAGTTTCGGCAGAGTTTCGGCAGTTTCGGCATTTATAATAAGTTTCGGCAGTTTCGCCTTTCTCCAAAGTTTCGCCAGTTTTTTAATATAACTTTAATATAGTTTCAGCAGAATTTCGCTTTTTGGCGAAACGCCATCTTGCCTAAACCCCTTAGGTTTCGGCAAGCAACTTTATTCGTAACGGTCGAAACCTAAATTTTTCCCGATTGAAGCTGCACATTTGATAATTCTCATGAGGGCGCATTTTTTAAGTGGCGCGTTTCTAAATCTGGGATCCATAAAAAAACAAGTAATATACTTATCATCATCGAATTCATCAAATCTTTCATTTATTACTTTGATACAATGACTTCGGAATGCAGGATTTAATGATTTGGGTAATTTTTTTAATGTAGCTGCAAGTCTTGCCAAGCTCAGGAAACAATCTGCAAGTGTAGCTCTTCTCGATTCTAATGAAAGTACCACTTTTCTTAAAGGATCCAGAACAAACCCAAGAACTCGTAAATTTGAAAAAAAATTTCTCGATTGAATAATCGGTTTTATTTTATCATTTGTTAGCACTTTATCGTGATCGCTGGCCATTTCTTCTAGTGCTGATTCCAAATTTATTACTGAATTTACGGATTCACTAGCAGTAGTCCAGCGTGTCTTGCAATATAATTTTAATCCTCCTCCACTAATTCCTTTTTCTTTAATTATTTGAGCAAGTTTTGCATTAGCCTGATGAGAACTTCTAAAAAAGGTTGTCGAAAATATTAACACGTTTTAATAAACGTTCCCCAAACTTCTCCTTGACGATGTCGCATGCAATTAAATTGATAGAATGTGCAATGCATCGCACATTCTCAATCTTTGGATGATTCTCATGTATAATTTTTCGTGCATTACGAACATTGGCCGCATTATCGGAAACTACAGCACATATTCGATCTTCTCCAATACCTTCTATAACCTTTTCAATTACCGTAACTAGATATTCTGCAGTGCGCGAATTTTCAGACAAATCAGAAAGTTGATAAAGATATTCTTTACGCGACGGAGTCATTACAATGAAGTTCCAAATTGAACGATGTGTACCAGACGTCCAACCATCAAAGGCTAAATTATAAATTAATATTATATAGTAAGTAAGATTAAATAAAAATGACGTATGATAGCCTATTTAATTTAACAAACCTAACGTTAAATTCGTTTCCTTTTCAAGCTCAGAATTAACTTTGAAGTTCACTTGAGCTAATTCACGTTCAAGTAGTTGATTTACTAATACTTCCCTTGTTGGTGTATTGTACCCGGCATTAAGCTCTTTTATAAAATTGATGAAAAAGGGATGTTCCACTACTCTAAACGCAATTCCGCACGCAATAAAAAATTTAACTAATGCACGATTAATTCGTGTACATCTTTGTTCGTTAAGCTCTGTTGAATCATGGTAATCATCCATGTTACTTTGACCTTCAGAGTATTTTTTTTTTTGGATGACTTGGACTTATCTTGCCGTTCCATTACTTTAGTCATATACCTTCTAACAACTGCTGCTGGCGCATCTGGACAATGGTTTGAAAGATGCTCTTCGAGCTTTGAAACTTCACCATGTGACCATGTATTCTTACAGTACTTGCAGGAGGCGGCAAATTTGCCAGAACCAACAGCTTCTCCTTTATTAATATCTTCCCAAATGCTATTAGGTGGCCGACCTCCTCTATTTTTCATTTTAATGGGTGAATCTTCTATGTGATCAGTCATTTGAAACAGTTTATTATTAATATTATTATTAAGAAAACGGAAGAAAGTAAAAGAAACTTTAGTTCAGTGTTAAAGGAGATGACGTAATTGGGTTTATTAAATGCATGTTACGCATTTTCCTTTAATGAATATAAGCCCCTTAAAAAAAAACTGTAAAAACGTGTAATATCATAATATTAATATGGGAGTTAGAAATGAAAATTCTAACACTAGATAAAAGCTTAAAAGAACTAAGACGACGGTAAAATATTGAAGTTTAATCTTTTATCTGTAGATTATTTGATCATCTAAATTATATTATTAATTGGTGTAACTTGGCGTAACTATATGCAAATCTTATGATCAACTATGCCGAAACTACGGAGAAACCTATTATAGAGGTTTCGGCATGTTTCGGCAGTTTCGCAATTTTGACAGGTTTCGCAGTTTCGGCGTTTCGGCGTTTCGGCACTATATAAGAGGTTTCACCTTTCGGCATTAGGCCAAACAGGTTTCGGCAAGCAACCTTACCTAATACATCATCTATATCATAATCATAGTCACCTTCTCCGAGTCTCTTGTTATTACCACTATCATCAACTTCATCATCTTCCGCATTATTTTCATCTGAATCATCCAATATATCTCTTGGAATATCGCCGATTTCACTAGTAATTGAATCATGCGATAAATTAATAAATTAATCAATCCATAGACTTTCGATTACTACACGGCAATTGTCTTCGGGTATTGTTTCGCCGCTTGTAGTTAATCTCTGAGTAGAAGCTTGCTCCTCATTATATTCCTCATCGTCATCTTCTGCAAAAGCTTCTGCAATACGTATATTGATCTCATCATCATTAAGACGAGTATTCTTTTTTTGATCAATTTCATAAAATTTAAGTTCAGTTTTTGAATTGGATTTCCAATACAAAATTAATTTGCACATGGATTCTAGTTTATCCACATTAAGATTTAAGCGACGTTTATGAAATAGCCATCCTAAAGTCGAAAATCCACGTTCGCAAGTTGCTGAGTTAGGACATATTGCAAATAGATAACTTGCAATTCTTGGCAGGACATCTGGTTCTGGTTCGGTATTACATCAGGAAATTTTTTTAGGCGTAATTTAGTGTAATATTTCGAAGGTGGTGTAAAATTTTGAAATATTACACTAAAAACGTAATATTACAAAAGTTTACGCTCTTAAATTTGAATAATTATAGTAATTTAAGAATATCTCGCTATCTACTGATCCAATCAAAACGATCTATAGCTCATTGGAATCAGCTCATCAAGACGAATCGAATGGTAGTAAAATCGTATCTTTATGTTTGATAGATGACTTTCTATTAATTTAAAACTTTGCTGCATACTATAGAGCGTTCTATCAACTGTAGAAATGCGATTTTACTACCATTCGATCCGTCTTGATGAGCTGATTCCAATGAGCTATAGATCGTTTTGATTGGATCAGTAGATAGGGAGATATTCTTAAATTACTATAATTATTCAAATTTAAGAGCGTAAACTTTTGTAATATTACGTTTTTAGTGTAATATTTCAAAATTTTACACCACCTTCGAAATATTACACTAAATTACGCCTAAACAAATTTCCTGATGTAATATATTTCCACCAATTCACGGGATTATCTTTAGCAAAACCGATATCTAGGTCAAATGGCTTTTGCTCACTAATATATTTCTGTATTTGATCACATAAAGTTTCAGCTTCATAACTAACGGTCGAAACCTAAATTTTTCCCGATTGAAGCTGCACATTTGATAATTCTCATGAGGGTGCATTTTTTAAGTGGCGCGTTTCTAAATCTGGGATCCATAAAAAAACAAATAATATACTTATCATCATCGAACTCATCAAATCTTTCATTTATTACTTTGATACAATGACTTCGGAATGCAGGATTTAATGATTTGGGTAACTTTTTTAATGTAGCTGCAAGTCTTGCCAAGCTCAGGAAACAATCTGCAAGTGTAGCTCTTCTCGATTCTAATGAAAGTACCGCTTTTCTTAGAGGATCCAGAACAAATCCAAGAACTCGTAAATTTGAAAAAAATTTCTCGATTAAATAATCGGTTTTATTTTATCATTTGTTAGCACTTTATCGTGATCGCTAGCCATTTCTTCTAGTGCTGATTCCAAATTTATTACTGAATTTACGGATTCACTAGCAGTAGTCCAGCGTGTCTTGCAATATAATTTTAATCCTATTCCACTAATTCCTTTTTCTTTAATTATTTGAGCAAGTTTTGCATTAGCCTGATGAGAACTTCTAAAAAAGGTTGTCAAAATATTAACACGTTTTAATAAACGTTTCCCAAACTTCTCCTTGACGATATCGCATGCAATTAAATTAATAGAATGTGCAACACATCACACATTCTCAATCTTTGGATGATTCTCATGTATAATTTTTCGTGCATTACGAACATTGGCCGCATTATCAGAAACTACAGCACATATTCGATCTTCTCCAATACCTTCTATAACCTTTTCAATTACCGTAACTAGATATTCTGCAGTGTGCGAATTTTCAGACAAATCAGAAAGTTGATAAAGATATTCTTTACGTGACGGAGTCATTACAATGAAGTTCCAAATTGAACGATATGTACCAGACGTCCAACCATCAAAGGCTAAATTATAAATTAATATTATATAGTAAGTAAAATTAAATAAAAATGACGTATGATAGCCTATTTAATTTAACAAACCTAACGTTAAATTCGTTTCCTTTTCAAGCTCAGAATTAACTTTGAAGTTCACTTGAGCTAATTCACGTTCAAGTAGTTGATTTACTAATACTTCCTTGTTGGTGTATTGTACCCGGCATTAAGCTCTTTTATAAAATCGATTTGAAAAAGGAATGTTCTACTACTCTAAACGCAATTCTGCACGCAATAAAAAATTTAACTAATGCACGATTAATTCGTGTACATCTTTGTTCGTTAAGCTCTGTTGAATCATGGTAATCATCCATGTTACTTTGACCTTCAGAGTATTTTCTTTTTTTGGATGACTTGAACTTATCTTGCCGTTCCATTACTTTAGTCATATACCTTATAATAACTGCTGCTGGCGCATTTGGACAATGGTTTGAAAGATGCTCTTTGAGCTTTGAAACTTCAATGCGTGACCATGTATTCTTACAGTACTTGCAGGAGGCGGCAAATTTGCCAGAACCAACAGCTTCTCCTTTATTAATATTTTCCCAAATTCTATTAGGTGGCCGACCTCCTCTATTTTTCTTTTTAATGGGTGAATCTTCTATGTGATCAGTTATTTAAAACAGTTTATTATTAATTTTATTATTAAGAAAACGGAAGAAAGTAAAAGAAACTTTAGTTCAGTGTTAAAGGAGATAACGGAATTAGGTTTATTAAATGCATGTTACGCATTTTTCTTTAATGAATATAAGCCCCTTAAAAAAAAACTGTAAAAACGTGTAATATCATAATATTAATATGGGAGTTAGAAATGAAAATTCTAACACTAGATAAAGCTTAAAAGAACTAAGACGACGGTAAAATATTAAAGTTTAATCTTTTATCTGTAGATTATTTGATCATCTAAATTATATTATTAATTGGTGTAACTTGGCATAACTATATGCAAATCTTATGATCAACTATGCCGAAATTACGGAGAAACCTATTATAGAGGTTTCGGCATGTTTCGGCAGTTTCGCAATTTTGACAGGTTTCGCAGTTTCGGCGTTTCAGCGTTTCAGCACTATATAAGAGGTTTCACCTTTCGGCATTAGGCCAAACAGGTTTTGGCAAGCAACCTTACTCACGGAAAGGGATGTAAGTACTGCGAGGCCGTTAGGCTGAGGTGGGTGGAGTGTAACGAGACACACTACCAGACCGATGACATTCTGATTGGCTGTTATAATATCACATAACCAAAATTAAAAATTATAACTGTATTCTAATTCCATAATTCTGGCTTCGTAGCGATCTTTCTGACATGTATAGCTTCGATTTAAGCCTATGTTCGCTTTGTATAATAAATATACTATATAAGAAAATTATGCATTTTTATACACTAATATCATTACACAAAGTAAATATAGAGTTAAAATGAACTACACATATCAGGAAGATTGCTATAGAGCCAAAATTATGGAATTAGAATACAGATAAAATTTTGGTAAATTTATAAAATTATGTGATTTTATAATAGGAATGTCAAGTGCTTTTTTGAGTTTTTTGTATTTTTTGATCTTTTAGATGTCATAATCATTTAAATTTCTAATTTTGTAAAATTTGTATAGGAAAAATATTGTGAAAAAAAATTCAAACAACAATTAATTCAAAAAATTGAACAAAAATGTTAAGATTAAATGTAAAAATATGTGACAATTCAGCCAACCGAAAAAAATGAAAAAAATTCTTACATTATAAATGAAAAATTTATGTAAGGTTAAATGTTTCATTGCCAGAATTTTTTAAAAAAATCAGTTACTCCTAAATTAAAATATACTTAAGGGTCAGTAAATTAAAAAAATTAATTATTAATGAATTGGTAAAAAAATCAGTTACTCTTGAATTAAAATATCAGTAAATTAAAAAAATTAATTATTAATTAGTAAATAAATTAATTATCTTTCAGTAAACAAAAATAATCAATTATCAGTAAAATTTATATTTGCTTGATAATCAATAAAAAAAAAAATATATACCAAAAGTAAATCTTCATAAATATTTCTCATGTGAAACGTTAATTTCTAAAATTCACATTGATTTCTAAAGAAAAATGGTCAGATATAAATGTCAAATTTGCAAGAGATATTTTTTAATTTTCAGCAATTTGAAATAGCATATTAATGCCAAACATCATAGAAGAACAACAACTTCTTGATCAAGTGAATATGTTTAAAATTCTTACAATAACTATCAAGAATAGCAGTTATGCCAGAACATGATGTTCAATTATAAAACACACCTATTACATCAAGAACAACAGTTATGCCAAAATATAATATTCAGTTATAGAATACATCTATTACAATGATAGATACATTTACTTCACATGAAAAATCTACATTCCAAAATAATAATAATAATATTGGTAAGATAGAGAATATAATAATCAATAAAATTCCAATTTAAGATGCAGACAATTTAGAATCTGAACTACATTATAATCTGTGAAAAAGATTAAAATCAGAAAATATAGAAGAGACTTTATAATTAAATAAAATATAAGTATATATTTAGAAATAAATATATTTGTAATAATTTGTTACATATTTTATTCTTTTTTTGTTTTTTTTAAAAAAACTTTTACTTAATATACTTAAAAAGAATCCCAGACATCTCTTATACTGACTTTTTGCTCAAAAAAGACCCAATTTGCTCTTTTTTTATTTTTAGTTTTTTGTGATTATCTCAGCATCCAGTGATCCAATTCATGCAGATTTTTTTTATTTTGTAGGGCTCAATGAGAGCTATAAAACAAAAAAAAAAGTTTGCATAAATTAGACTACTGCCTACTGGATGCCAAAATAATCACAAAAAATGTGATTTTTTTTTGAAATTTAGACCAATTTGCTAAAAAGTTACTTTCTAAGTTGTATATGTAATGTCCAGAGTCCTATTTAAAATAATTTCATAAATAAAATTTTAAATTATTGAAATTTTTTAAAAAAATTCTTTTATCTTAGTTATATAACCAATCTTTTATTCTTATTTACATTATATTTAATCTTAAATTTTAATTAGATAAAATTGGAGTTATTATAAATAAGATATATAACAAATTATTATAATTAGATTTATAGTATCTATATTTAAATATTTTTTTTTACATTTTTATTATTTTATTATTAAATTTAAATTATTTGTTAATAATTAATTAACTTATCTAATATAAATATAACTAATTTATCATTCCTTATCTGATAATATTTACATAAGACTATTTGGTTAGAAAGAAAAACATATAGTCAGTTTTGTCTATTGAATTTATTTTTAGTTTCACATCATTTTATATTTGATTATATTTACATATGGCAAATTTTATTTGAAAGAAAAATATATAGACTTCTTCAGTAATTTGGTCTAATATTTCCGAAATAGAGCTGTGAAGGATCATAGCTGTCGGTTTCTAGCCTTCAGCCAAGCTGCTTGAAATTACAATCAAATTGAATCGATTCAAGTCGAGTTAATAATTTAATAAAATCGAGTCGAGTCGAGTTAAGCCGAATTAAACATAATTCCGGCCAAATTTAAGGAATTTCCTTTTTTGGAAATTATGTTACACAAAATCTGAGACGAAAAATTTTTGAAAATTACAAAAATGGAATTTGTGGAATGGCTATTGCCAAAAAAAGGAAATGATCAGCATAGCCGAATAAAATCATGTGATTTAATTTGACTTGACTCGATTCGGTTTGACGGGCCAACTTGACTCGAATCGAGTCGAGTTTATATTTTTATAATTTTAACTCGACTCGACTCAACTCGATTTAACTCGAGTTGAATCGAGTTTACATATAACTCGACTCGACTCGACTCGTTCGGAGCTCTAATTTTAACGAATTATTTAGAAAATTGTTTTCGTTTATTTCATCATTCTGTATCCGATAGTATGTACATACAGCTTTTTTAATAAAGAAAAAATCATACATGCATGTTATTTATAATGTGTAGTAAAGGAAGAAAAACGGTGCGGTATTAGCGGTAAAGATAAAAAAGCTAAGTCACATAGTAAACGCACTGAAGTAGGTATTAAATATGTTGGCTGTAATATGTTAGAAAGTAATTGGAATAAATGGAATGATTTGGCATTCCATCGAGGTGGTCATTGGACAAATTTTTAGGTAGATCATGACAGTCACCTTTGAATTTAAGGTCGCATCATGGTTTTTAACAATGATGTGATCGTTTAAGTGACAGGTCGACTCCGTACATTCATATAAAGTGGAGGAAGTAGTTGGTGAAGGAGGTGGAGTGGGAATAGGATTTATTTGATTACTTTGATAGAAACTTTGAGAAAAGAAACTAATTAATAATGTTCTTTATGAAAAGTAGTCTTGTTTCATAATGCTTAATTAGGACCCCGAACATTATATATATAACTCAGATCTAAAGTCAAAAATTTTAATATAACTTTATACACTTAATTTTATTAAAAGCTTTATACAAAATCATCATATAAGTTCAAATTTTACTACAAATTATACAATTTCAAATCTGAGTTTATATAAAACAAAAATTATTTTATTTATTAATTTTATGTAACTATTATTTCACTAATGATTTATCAATTCAAAAATTCATAATTTAAGAAAAATTTTAAAAAAAACTTACTTGTCATTATTCAAAAATTAGTACTGTTGTGAAAAATACAAATGTTTCCACAAGTATTATACTAATAATTACGAAAATTTAAATCTAGGTAGTTTCGACCCTGCTGAACAACTTTCAATTAATAAAGATAGTCGATTTCATTTGATAAAGGTGCCGAAATTACGCTCTGAAGTTACTGATCGGGTGATCGAAAAAAAATTGAGAGTGCGAAAATTGCTCGTATTCCATATGAATTACTCCGATTACTATAAAAATTTAGGTATAGGTAGTTCTGACCTTCGCGAACAATTTTCTCTTAATAATGGAAGTCAATTTCATTTGACTAAAATGCCGTAATTACGCTCCAAAATTAATAAACGAAAAAAGCAAATTTAAAATTAATATAATTATAAAAATATGCGCGTACTCCATAAGTATTACTCCAATTACTATGAAAATTTATATTCTAGTAGTTTTGGCATCGCTAAACAACTTTCTCTTAATAAAGAAAGTCGATTTCATTTGGCTAAAGTGGTAAAATTACACTCCAAAGTTTGACGAAAGTAAAAAGAAAAAATTTAGGAATAAATATATTATGAATTATATAAAATACCTATATCTTCATAAAATACAGGTAATAAAAACTGAGACAAATGTATTTAATATGTGTTAATTTGTAAATTTACAAAGTTTTAAAATTTTTTTAAAGAAAAATTTTTTATATACGTATATATAATTTATTTACACAAGTATCGTTATACAAAATAAAGATCTCACTTGATTTAAAGATTATCACTGTTATACAAATACATATCTGACTTACCGAAAAATTACTAACAGGCTATACAAAATCAAACATATGACTTATTGGAAAATTATATAATAAGTTTATACAAAACTGGATCCCAGTGTTATATGTATTGTTCGGGATCCTGCTTAATTCTTATATGTATTTGTTTATCTTATATTTTGTAAGTTTATATATGTAAGTAAGCGTGATTATAATAGGACATGATCACATCTATAATAAAGTATAAAAAAAAAAAAATAAATAAAAATAAATATAATTAATTTAAACAATTTATATATTGTGAAAAAAAAATTTTCTCAAATAATTAATTTACATTTCTATTAACTTTTTTTTTGTAAAACAATACCTATTAACTTTATTATCTGAATTTTCAGATGAGTTTTAAAATAATTTTTAAAAGAAAATTAATTTCTAAAAGAAGTTTTTTTTTTATTTTTTTGTAAGAAATTGGTTTCAAAGATTTGGATATTTGAGATGTTAAATAAAACTCTGATATTGATGCAAAGCTTTAAAAGTTGAAACTTAAGTAAATTTTAAAATACCGTAAAGTTTCGAATATAAGCAACATTTTTTTGTTATAGGGGTGCTTATATTTGGATAAATTTATATATTTAGTATATTGTAGTATTGGCCAAAATTATCATAGTGTTGGTCAAGGGTGCTTACTTTCGGGTAATATAAAAATCTGGGAGTGCTTATATTCAGGAAGTGTTTATAATCGGGACTTTACGGTAAGTTATCAAAACTTTTTTTTATTTTAATATTTCATATATTATTATTTATAGTAATTTTGAAATTTATTTTAATAAAAAATCAGTAATTTTAAAATATTGGCATTGATTTTTTTTAATTTTGTAAGATTAGGCTTTTTAAATTCCTTTCAAATAGATTCTAAAGAAAACTTTACCTACTACTAATATTACTATAAAAAATTCAACTTTATATAAAACTTTATCTTAGGATTTATTTAAATTCTATTAGTTAATTAGTTAAAAAGGAAAAAATTATAATAATATAAAATTTCCTTTTATAATAGATTTTTAACAAATTTTATATATTAACTTATCTTAATAGAAGTAGGTAGGTTCTTTTTAAAGTTAATTTTAAGAAACATTTTAATGTTTCTTTTTTTTATTATTTACAGTATTAGCTTTTCTTAAATTTTTATAAAAAAATTTTAAGAAATATATTAATATTTTTTTTTTATTCTTTATAAATTCTGAGCTTTAATTTTTTGGATTCTTTAATCATATAAAATACAAAATTTGTGATTTTTTGATTATCACAAAATTGTATAAAATTTATTAAATTTAGTCAAAATTCAGATAATTTTTTTTTTTGTTTACATAAATTCACATATTTTATTGAGAAAATTACATATAATCAGTAAAAATTTTCTTTTCACCACAAAACACAATTTATTTTTATCACACACAAAATTTATCTTATAGTGCTGCAAAAAATCATTAGCCTTGGCTTGAGTTTAGAAGTTATACACTTGCGTGTAATAGCATTAATATTAATTCTGGTCAGTTTATACACTAAAGTTTGCATAATGATGGCAAGAATTAGATTTTGGCCCGCATTATGATTTACTGATGATCTATATGTAATGATTAATTTGATATACCAAAAATAAATTTATAAATTTAACATAATGCTTTTTTTTATTGTATTTACATTTAAAGTTTTTAAACATTTATTAATAAAGTTTATAACTATAAAAATTAATTTATAATTACACGTATCAATAATAATTATCACTGGTGTTGTTTTCAATCTGGTAAATACCGAAGTGCATACATGTATGACGCAATGTCGGTCGATAATTTAATGATACAGCGGATAAATTTCGGTCTATCAAGCATCTCATTTTTCAATAAATTTTCTGCTTACAGCTTAGACTTCGGAATATATCGAAATAATGGAATGGAGGAAATGGCGTGATCTTAATGTATATATACGCACCTTTCACTTCGAATCTGGATCAAATATTCTTTACAATTCAACATGAAAATACTTACAGAACAAGAAAAACAAGGTTCAAATAAATTCTTCGAATTTACTTTTGTTTATATATACTCTTTATCTAACTTTATGACTTAATTTAGAACATTATAATGCAACAATTAAAGGTGGTATTAAAGGAGCAGGAATTGGTCTTGGAGTAACGTTGGGTTTATCTTTAATAGCTCAACGTTATTCTCCGAATTTTAGAAAGTTAACTTTACCCATTAAAGCTTTTTTAGTCTCTTCTGGTACTTCAGCTGCAAGTATTACTTTAGCTGAACGAGCTGGTTTAGAATACGAAAGAAAAAAATATGGCTACTATGAACCTGAAAAACAAATTTCTTTACAAGAAAAAACTTCTTTACAAAAAACTAAAGATGTCATATCTGAAAATAGATATAGTATTGCAACTTCTGCTTGGGCTTTAAGTATTGCTGGTAGTTTAGCTTATACTTATAACAACAAGTAAGCATAGTAATGTGTTATAATTAATTTCTTCATGATATTTAACTCTCTCTTTAATTTTAGATATTTATCCCTTTCTCAAAAAGTTGTACAAGCACGTATGTATGCTCAGGCTTTAACAATTGTACTCATCGCCGCTGCTGCTAGTATTTCTGTGACTGATAAAAGAAAACCAAGAGCACCCGCAGGTCAAGATTATTGGAAAGACTTGGTTGCTGCTGAAGAAAAAAAAATTAATGAGATTTCTTAATTCTTATTTAATAATTACCTCATATTATAACAAACGAAAATGTAAAAATTTAGTTAACATTTAATAATTATAATAATAAATATGAAAAATAAAATATAAAATCCGTAATAACTTTCAAATACTACTACGGAATAATATTATCAATTCTTGCTATCAAATAATATGCTAGCAGCGGCATCAACATTACCACTTGCTATGTCTAATAATTTAATAGCCTGATCTCTTGTAATTCCACCCATTGAAATCAAATTTTGAATATGTTCTTCTGGATATTGTGAATGTTGTTGAGATACTATTAAAATAAATAATAATAAAAATTAGTATGTGATTAAAATGTCAACAAAAATCAATGATAATTACCCGGGGAAGAAGAATTTGAGGAAGGCGGATTAGCGATGATGCTAGAAGAAATTGATGGAGATTTCGTATTTGACGCGCTAGAGCTACTTGCTATATCATCAAGATTTTCACCCATCTCATCCATTCTTGCACTTTCTGGTAATTCATGTTCTGCTAAAAACCGAATTTCTTTATCATTAATAATTAACGCATTCTTTCGCAAATCAATACATGCCTAAATAATTACTATTTTTTAGTTTGATGATAAATATGTCTTTGAATCTTTGTAAATAACCCTAAACCAACCTGATGACGCTTAAGCATATCTAGACCGAATAATAAATCGACTCCACGTCCCTAACAATATATTTTCGGGAATTCAATTTAAGAATACTTTTAATTTCACTATATTAGTTTATTTACGTACTTCCATAATCGTAAACGAACAAGCCAAAAACAAATCTGTCCCGACACGAATTTGTGCGGTGTGAACACGGCCTATAATTTTCGCAGTTCCCACACCTTTAGCAACCCCTGCAAATCGTTTATCTACAAGTCGCATAATTCTAATATATACCCACATTAACATTAAAAAATGCATATTTTTTTAAATTCAACGAATTGAATGATCACATACCCGCAATTTTCGGCACACTGAGGACTCACTTAATTTATGAGAAATAATTAATTCGTTAAATTAATAATACAAAAAAAAAGAACATCGCATTTAACCTACTGATAGTAGCTTGAGCACCAGAATCGACAAAAGCCTTCACCGGATTTCCATTAACTTCAACGTTAATATATAACATTGTTACCTAATCACAAATGTATATAAGCCATATATTTTAATTATGAAATAAATTCTTTAATACTATTAAACGAACTCTGCCAAAAGATTCCGGACTATATTCCAATGCAGTTTCCATGTTAGCCAAAACATTTTGCATTCTTATTTCCTCTTCTATCCTTCTTTGTGCCTCAATATCATACGGATCGGCATTAAGCATATTCTGTTTATTGTCAAAAAAGAAAATTAATGGTCTCAACGGAAATAGAATCTCTTTACATTAAACAAAAAGCCTACGATTTGTTGCATCCTTTGAAGCTCCCCTTGACGCTGTTCCATCTGTCGAATTAGTGCAGTAAATCTTGACGGATCATTCAATGCAGCATCAGCAAGTTCCGGCTGAAGCTTGTAAATCAATAAGCTAATTTATGTATTTAGTTCATTCAATAATTGACAAAAATCCTTTAAGTAACTTACTTGAAGTAATTGTTGCATCAAATCGGGCCGACTCAAAACGAATTGACTTATATGTTCTGCACTAATATTGTATGATAACTATCATTGTCGAAGTATAAATGGAGAAAGGAATATAAAAAAAAAAAAACTTTACGCTGTAGACGATGGTTGACTACTGGAAGGACTTTTCTTAAGAAACAATATGTCATCTTGAATAACACCATATTGCTCTAGAGTTTTCTTTGGATCCGTCAATTCTTGTTCGTGATGAAATAAAATTTGATCAGCAGGCGCTATCCCTGTCTATAATAATTTGACAAATCAAAACCGTGCTAAAAATTTCGGCATTCTGAAGAATATTAAAAATTCTCAAACCATTGTCTCAATTAAAGCTTTAATATTTTCTAATTCCATTTGTGAGTCGACTTCCAATTCATGGACTTCGGCCGATTCTGTTGTAAACGTAATTTTCATTTCTTCACAAGGGATGATAAAATGTAAGAAAACTGACGTGATATTTTAATCATTTTAAGGGCAAATACACCAAATAATTGTTTTGCACATACTTTTTTGTGTATATAGTACTTAGTGTTCTTCGAAAACCAAATAACGCGATCGAAATTCACCACGAAATGTTCGACAGTTTTGGTAATTGCGAAAGCCAAAAAAAAAAATCCCGTAATTTTTATATTATGTCCGGATTGTTACACCGCAGTCTAATCATATTTCCTGTTTTGGTTAAATAATACCCGCCTGAATTTAGGTGCCAAATATTCACCTTTATATAATATAATGATTTAGTGATCTATTATTATGTATAATATCTAAATTTCCAAATTATTCTTTATTAATGTTTTATCTAATATCATCCTTTTTTCATATAATTCAAACTAGAATTATAAAATTTGTCAGAATTATAACATCTTTTTAAATTATAATTCTCTATATTAAATTAAATAAAATAGTTTTATGCTTTTTTCTATTATATATAGTACTTTTCAAAAAAAGTCCTATTCTTTGTTTTTTATTAGTATTAAAGTAAATAAAATAAAATAATTTTTATTAAATAAATTTTAAATAATAATTTGTTGAAATTTTTGTAATGAAAATTTTACTTTTTTCATATTTTATTTTATTATATTTTTTTTTTTAAACTAAATACAATTGACTTATTACATCATATAAATTAGAAAAACTATTTATATACAGTTAACCCTCTTTATATATAGTTATATATTTAAAATAAATTATATTTGGTTACTATAATAAAGATATGATTATAAGCAATAAAATTATATAATCCTATCAGCTAGAATTATAAATAATAATTTTAGCTAAATATTCAAATTATAATAATTTTATTAATATTTTCAAGATTATTAAAATTTAATTCCTGTAAACTCTATTGTATTGTACACATTATTTACAAAACTACTTCAAGAGCATATTAAAAAATTCTGTATAAATTATATGATTATCATGTATTATAGATATAATTATATTACAAATTTTAAATTGCTAAGTATTTTCATTAATAAAAGCTTCTAGAAGTAAATTTTTTTAACATTTTTTACATTTTTGTAAATTACTAATAGTTACAATATTCATAAGAAAAGTAAAACTTTAATAAAAGTTTAATTAATTATTATTTATATAAATTATATAATCACAATCATTCATAATGATTCATTATAAAGCTACTTTGTAATATGAACAATCTAATCAATTTATCAAGAAAAAATGTTAAAATAATTATTTGAAAAAATTTTAAAAATCAACACTTATGAAATGATTTATACTAATCATATTTTATTAACATATGGGCTGATTTGTCTACCTTTAATTAAAATATTAATTTTATTACATTTTTATTATACAAAATACTATATAATATACAGTAAATTGGGAATGAGTATTAAAAAATTTTTATTTAATGTTATTATACTATAATTTGGTAAATATTTCTTTTAAATTAATATAATTCTTAGCACTTACTATATATGTTAAAAATTTATATCTCAACTTAAAACGTAAATATCTCCAGATCCAGTGATCCAATCGGCAAGCTCTTTTTTCGTTCATATAGACCAGATTAAGGGCTTTCCAAGGAGCCTAAATTTATACAAAATAGATCAGTGGATCCCAAGATATTTGCATTTAAGCATGTTAAAAAATTTGTACCTCAACTTTAAACGTAAATATCTCCGGATTTAATGATTCAATCGGTGAGCTCTTTTTTCGCCTATAAAGTCCAGAATAAGGGCTTTCCAACAAGCCTAAAATTATAGAAAACGGATTAGTGAATCTTAATATATTTGCGTTTAAAGATGGTAATACAAACTCTGACATAAAATAATTATTTTTATTGTTTGAAAATATTTATTATGATACTATCTTTTATATAATATTTTTATTATACTTTTATAAACATTTATAGCTACTAAGGCTAGTATATACATTTTTATTTTACTTTATATTTATTAAAATATACTTACTTTTTAATAATATATGTTAAAAATTCCATATATATGAGAAATGGGTTTTTTATTAGTGAAATGGATTTTTTTACAGCTCTTTTACATTTAATAATTTAAGTTTTACAAATGTAAATTTTTGTTCAACTTATTATTTAGTCAAGTGATCATCAATCAGATGATTTTTTAGTATTACAAAACAATTTTGAGTAACAAAAATTGTGAAAATCAATCAATAATTCTTTTTAATGCAGAGTAAACAAATCAGCCCATATGATTACTCAAAAATATATATATTAATAATACTTGAAATTTTAATATGTAAATATCAGTATAGAAATAAACTGTACTATATAATTTTTTTAAAAATTTCTCATATAGTACAGTACAGTACTATATAAAGCACTATATTGTACTGTATGATAAATTAAAAAAATTCATAATGTATAGTTTATTCATATAACTGATAAAATTAAAAAATTTATATAATTAGTACTGTATAAAAATTTTATAATCAGATTTATACAGTACAAATAATACTAATTATTTAATTAACTTAAATTTTATATTCAAAATTGTACAATTCACACTTCTTATTTAAAAAAAATTATTTATTATTATACTTAATTATTTATTTATATTTACTTTTCTTAAAAATTTTTTATTTCCAGGTAAGTAAACTTTGAAGATATTTTTGATAAATTATAATTAATCTAACATTTTTATTTCTAGGAATTATTTTCTTAAATCTAAAAAGGATAATGTAATGATAAAAGTAAGAATAATAAATAACAATAAAAAGAAACTATAGTAAAAGAAAAGTGTTTTAAATAAAATAACAAAAAGAAGCATTAAACAATAAAAGGGAGATGTCAAGAATAAATAAGAAAAGAAAGCATTAGAAATAAAGAAACCAGGAATGAAAAATAATAAAAAGGGAAGTATCAGAACAAAAAATAGTAAAAATAGAGTATCAGGAATAAAAAACAATAAAAAGAAAGCATTAGAAAATGAAAAATAAAAAAGAAAAATTAGAAATGAATAAATAGCAAAAAGAGATGTTAGAAATGAAAAATAAGAAAAATAAAAGAAGCATTAGGAATAAAGAATAGTTAAAGAAAAGTGTCAAAAACAAAAATAATAAAGGTATTAAGAATGAAAAAAATAGCAAAAGAAAGATATTAGGAACAAAAAATAAGAAAAAGATCAAAGAATACTTAGCTAAAAATGAATATTTTTCTGAAATGCTATTGTAATGATTTTTCAATATTTTTATAATACTTATATAATTGTAATATTATTTTGTAATGAATATCAGTATTTTTAATCATTTTGTAATCTATATTATAAAGGATTAGGAAAAATATTTTAAAACCATTAAGATAAAATGAATTTGCAATGTATTTTGTAATATATTTCATAATGATCTAAAATGAATTATAAAAATATTACAATTTAAAAATTATTTAATGATTTTACAATGCATTTTGTAACGTATTTTATTATATATTAAAAGAATTATAAAAATATTACAAATTATTTTATATAAAAAGCATTTTGAAATTATATTTACAATAATTATATAATTATTATTATATTTGCATTAAATTCATTACAAATTATATGAATAAATCAATAGAATAACTATTTTTTTTCGGAATTTACCAATTCATATAACTATTAATATTTAAATCACTTGCTAGTGTTGTCCCATCTTCGGAAATAATCTGTACACTTGCAGTGATACGATCAAGATTATGCAAATCTGTTAATATTGCACTTCGCCATCCAGTTCGTTTATTTCTTCTGGCACTGAAATAAATAGTACGATCAATATCTTTTTGTACAAAGTAACAGACTATAATTAAAACTACTTGATAAGTAGTTTTTTAATGCAATCCATGATGTTTTGATTTTCAAACAAACGATTTCTTTCGACTTGTTTTAATTGTGGTTCAAAGACTTTGATAATATCATCTTTACTTATAAAGTTTTGAAGATGAGAGGAGTTCGGAAGGTTATTCTGGGTCACACTATATGATATAAATAATAAACTACAATTAATTTCTATTACTAATTATAATAAACATTGATCACAAAACAGTTAAATATCTTACGTGTAACGGTCCAGAAAATCAAATGCTATTTCAGTACATTCGTCATACAATTTTACTCTCCAAGTGGCAAACCATCTGCAACCTTTTTTTTTAACATCGCCAGCATCTATTTTAGTAATACCAAGATGTTTAGCACATTCTCTGGCTAGTGCTAAAATTAATTCTGGTGTTGGTTTTCGTATACGAAAAAAGAGAACTTTTGTCATTAATAAATGAGTCGCAAGTTGTGTAAGTTGGGAAACCTATAAAAAAAAATTTTGATTATTATTAATTGAAGTTTTCTCATTAATAATTTAAAATCACTTACATTATTATTATTTAAATTTATATTCATTTGATCATGTAAAGTATTATTATTTAGAGAAGATTGTAATACAGTAGATCCTGTAGTTGAACATATACTTGAAGATAATGCTTGCAAAAAAGCATTAAATATTGGCATTAAATTATTTGTTGAATCTTGATTACTAAGAGAGATTGCTGGTTGGACGGTTGTAGTAGTATCCATTTCATTATTAGCTTCAATTTCATGAATATTTGTTTGGTTATGACTTGTTAATAAAGATTTTTTAGCAGGTGATGGTATTGCCGATGTAAATGATGGTACAGCTGTCATTGATGTGGCTGATGATACAGTTGAAGATGCTGTTATAGGAATTTTATAATAAGTAATTGTTTAACTTTTTTTATCTTAAAATTTCTTTAATTTTTTAACTTACTTTTTTCATCTAATTTCATACGTTTATTTGATAAATAAAAAGGACCATCACTTAAAATATTTACATTATTTATTAATTCATCTAGAGTTTTCTTTTCTGTAAATCAAAATTTTAATTAGTTACTTACCATATTAGTTTTACCATTACATTATTTACATATAATATATTTATACTTAACATACCTGTTCTCGTTACACTTGATATAAAAATTTCAGGTCTGTCAGGTATCATATCTTAGCGAAAATTTGTATCTGTTGCATTCAATTCATTATCAGTATCTTCATGGCCATCATTTTTAAATTTATTTTCGTGATCATCACGATCATCATAATCAAGCTGTGTAGCGTGTAGCCTTTCATAGGATGTATATTAAGTACACTACTTTCAGTAAAAGAATTTTTCATTACTGGTGCAAGTGGAGGAGTATTTGTGGTATTTTTATTTATTTGACAACTCGTAGTAAGTATATTATCATCAGGAGTTATAGATTCGCTAGATATATTACTATTAGTATTAGTAATAGAAGAATTTTTTGTTTGACGTTTTTTAATAGGCATATTGGAAGTTAAAGAAGCATTGTCAGCATTTTTAGTATTTCTAGTTATAGGTCGTCTTCCAGTAAAACCTTTTTTAATTCCTTTACCACGAGGCATATTTGGTTTTAAAAAAAGAATTTTTTTTAAGAAAAAGTCAATTATTAGTTTAATTTGATGAAGTTAAATACCAATCAATAAATCAATTGTTACACTAATATAGAATTTTATAGTGTATTTAATCATTAGATCTATAAAATTCTCATCTTTTTTTTATCAAAATTCAAGATTAACGTTAAAATTTAGTTATAGAATAATGTTTTTAAAAAAAATTAGAGCTGATAAAAAACAACATAAAAAATCCAACTTTTGTTTGCGTAAATCTAGAGATACTCATTCAAATAATAATTCATCTATATCTAATCATACTATCATTTTAGATAAACAACAAAATATTTGTGAAAATAATACTTCATCACAATCAAATACGAATAATTTTTATTATAAAATTAATGAAAGTATTAATAATAATCATGATACTAGCAAAAATAATAAAGATTCTTATCACAATTTTAATGACTTTAACGAAGATCTTATTGATGATGATTTTACAGAAATTTATGATACTGGCGAAGAATTTAACAATATTGATGAAAATGTAAATGGAAATAGTGATATTTATGGAGAATTTAATTATATTGACGAAGATTTTACAGAAAATTGTGATACAAATGGGGAATTTAATAGACGAGAATATGATAATAATAAAAAACAAAATTGTTATTCTGGAGATGCAGGACCATATTTTCCAAATTTTACTATATTTTTATTATTTTTATGGGTTATAAAACATCAAATAGGTATATGTTTTTATCTATAAAATTACAGTACTACTTTTTATATTTTTATACTAATCATATATATTTTTAAAATTAGGTTTTGAAGCATATAAGGATTTTGCAAATATTGTTAAATATCCCAAATTTAATGCAAATGATGTTCCATTTTCACTCGCAACTGTTAAAAAGTATCGAAATGGGTTACCTCTCCTTCCATTTAAAGGATATACTATTTCTCTTAACAATCATAATACACCATCTACCTCTAAACCTACTACTCAAGCTTTTATTTTTCCCTTAAAAAATATTCTTTGCCGTATATTATCAAATCCACAGCTGCATGAACATATGTACTTTGGTCCAGGTATATATTGTGAAAACAAACAGGAAATATGGCATGGAGTTCTCTGGTACAAATCTCCATTGTTTGGTACTGAACACATTAAATTAAATGAAACAATTTATAATCTTGGTGATTTCATCAAATACTACAATATACATACAATCAATCAATTATGTTATGGTCGAATTATATCAATCTTACATATTAATGATTCTCATGATATTTGTATTAGAATTGAAAATATTATTGAATATAATTCATTGCCTTTTCAACTCAAATCACAGCAAAGAAGAAATGCTTCTTATGATGGATGTCTATGGATGACTGATTATACAATAATTATTAATCCTATAAATATTGTGTCAAAAGTAGATATTTGGTTAACAGATATTGGTGAACTCAGCAATTTTCAATATTTTATAAATGAAATTGTATATTGTATCAATGGGCAGTGGAGCACAAGACCAATTGATTTACGACATCATCATCCAGTTGAATATATAACTACACAAAATACTCCATCTAATTTACCAATTTACAAATTTTTTTTAGATATCTACATTGATAAGTTTGGTCCATTTCGTAATGCATACCATGGTATTGGTGGTATTTATTTGCAGATCGGAAATATGCCACAGATTTTACGTCAAAAACTAAAAAATCATTTTCTTATTGGCTTTATTCCTTTTTCAGCTTCATGTGATGAGGTGTTACAGCCACTAATTAATGATATCCAAGATCTTGAACATGGTTATGAATTGGAAATTAGTAACCAAACTGTTTGGGTTACTGGTGGATTGGGTGTCATAACAAGTGATTTACCTGAAGGTAATGAACAATCAGGAATCAAGAATCATAATGCACATTATGGATGCCGAAATTGTATGATCCATCATAATAATTTGCATGATATTACTTTTGATATTGTTAAATATGCGCGTTACTATCACATAACTACATCTTATTTTGAAGATATAAGTAATGCTAAAACTCAAGCTGAACGTGAAATACTTTCTACTCAATATGGAATTCGTGAGAAACCTTCTAGTTTTGATAGTATTTCACGTGATAGACATATTCAATAATGTCCACATGATGCATTTCATTGTATAGGTGGACTTGCAAAAGAAATGTTGCAATCAACATTTGGAATATTAAATTCAATAGGAGAGAATGAATTTTTAAATGTATGGCGTAATTTTGAATATCCATCAGTTTGGTCTCGTCAACACAATCCTATTTCTCATTTAAACTCATATTTTTTTTCTGATTATCTTCGTTTAAGTATGATCATGCCATTTCTTATTAATAGATCATTAATATCCACTTCAATGCTAAATAGAACAATTGTTGAATTTTTAATTGAAGAAAGCAAATTTACAAAACGTCAAATAATAGATCAATTTCTTAGTTTATGGGCATCTTTTTCTAAAATGGCATCATTAATATTTTGCAAAGAGTTTTCTGAAGATAATTACAATGATTTACAACAAAATATAATACATTGGTCTGAAAAAGTTGGAAAGGTCTGTATCTAATTGATTTATAAGAGAATTTGTAAAAATTTGTCAATTACTTATTATTTTTTATAAATAAATTCACAGTTTTTTCCTAGAATTACTCAATTACCAAACTTCCATATATTATGTCATTTTACTATGCATGCACGAAATTTTGCAACTCTGGTAAATGTTGCAGTTCCTACAAAAGAAATGATGCATAGACTATTCAAGGCAATGATTCCTCATTCTAATAAGAAAAATATAGAGATGGATTTTGTACAACGTGATAATTGTCTACAAACTCTAAGATTTTTGTTGGATGGTGGTGTTGATAAAAGATATGATACAGAAAGACAATTAAATTTCAACATGTTATCAAAAGACCAATGTGTACGTGCACTTCTTAGTTCATGGTACATTTTGCCATCTAAGTTTGATTTAGAACAAGATGATGATAATACATCTTTGCAAATAACATGTATGGACGAAAATTACATTAATATAAAAGTTCAAGGACTATATACTAAACACGATTTGCAAACTAATAACCTTGAGAAAAATCTTGATGACAACTTGTTTGCTGAACTTGGTCGTTCATATAATAAAGAGCTTGATTGTACTGAACATCTTACATCACGAAAAGTAAAATATTACAGTCGCACCTCCATAAGTGCACGCACCTGGGACCCGGCCATGCAAGTGCATTTAGGGAGGGTGTGCACTTAAAGAACAGCCAATAAAAAAATCGATATTGTTACACAATTAGCAATCCGAAAGAATTTTTATTTAAATTCAATTTTATTTTATATTTTTCGAAATAAAATTACATTTTAATGAAAGTATGCGTTAATATCAGTCTGACGCAATGAATTTGTTTTTTTGACCCTAAAAAACTTTTCAATTTTTCCCACTAACTTTACATATTCTTCCGCATTTTCCTGTTGAAGCAGAAACATACGCACAGTTTCTAAGCTAGCAATTGCAGTGCTAGTACTAATAACGGGAATTTCATCACTATCGTCTATTTCTTCTAGATCTGTATTCTCCTTGTCAGTATTCTTGAAGAGATATACGAGTTCTTCAATAATTTTATCATCTTCGGGAACTTTGTAAACAATATTCTCTTCAGGTAGGTTAAGAAACTCTTCTGCCTGCATTGGATAGGGGAGATTAAGGTCTCGAAGTGCATCCGCGAGTTCATCAAGCACTAAGTTTTCATTTTGGCGGATATCTTCTGAAACATTTCTCAAATCTACATTTACATCGTCAGGAAGAATTTTTGTGTGCCACCAACAGTTACGAACTACTTCAGGATTAATCTCACCCCAGGCTTGGATGATAAAACGAATTGCCTGCAAGATATCCATGCGTAAATCTTCTGCACGATTACCTGCCTCTACATATCGCAACAACAAACTATTAAAAATAATCAGTTAGATTTGCTATAATATGTGCAAATTTAATAAATCTAATAAATATACCTTACCGTACATGAGAACGATGATAGTGTCTTTTGAAAGACATGATTACTCCGGCATCCATCGGCTGAATTTTTGAAGTCGTGTTTAGAGGCAAAAAATGAACATTAGTGTATTGTAAGGTAAGGCCATCTAATTTGTGGCTGGAACAGTTGTCAAGGAGAAGTAACACGCGCTGGCCTTGATGTTTTAGACCAACTTGATGATCAAATTCCCGAATCCACTCTTGGAATAGCGACGTGATCATCCAGGCTTTGGCATTATTACGGTATGTCATAGGCATGGATTGAATTTTTATATTTTTAAAACAGCGCGGTTTCTCAAATTTTCCGATGATTAAAGGCTTTAATTTGTGAGAGCCGTCAGCATTTGCACACAACGCGATCGAAATACGTTCCTTGTTCACTTTACGCCCGGCAAGACGTTTGGTTGCGAGTGTTCGATCGGGTTCTAACCTAAAAAAATATCAATACTACACTTGTGCAAGATAAGTGCGATATTTTTTTTCTTCACAGCACCTGTAAAATAATCCCGTTTTGTCCATATTGTATATTCTCTCAAGAGGGTAGTTAGAACAACGTTCTCTTAGTAAGGGTAAAGCGTTAGCAATAGCAGCTTCATCAGCAGATGAAGCTTCTCCTTCAAGCTTTCGTTGACGAATTCCATTGCGATCTTTGAATTTATGGAGCCATCCCGAGGAAAATTGTAACGCATCTCGGGGAATATCTAATCCATCAGCAATCATTTTGGCTTTTTCGATAAGTAGTGCATCAGACAGAACCGTTCGATGCTGGTAGTCTAAAACAAATTCCTTGAGCGCTAGCTCAAGTTCTGGATAGGTGACTGGTTTATGTCGCTTGGTATTTGGACTGATAGTTTCTGAACCAAGTCTTCTTTCTGTCGTCTGTAGGATACGAGTAATTGTGCTCTCGTTAACTCTAACATGCCACTTTTCTTCAATCCAATCAACATACTGAGCGCGAGTCCTTTTATTATCGCAAGCGTAAGTGCAAATTTCTCGCTTTTGGATTTCAGTAAGAGTTGTTCTTTTAAGAGACATTTTTAGGGATTAGGGGTGTATGGATGATTTCATTGTTATTAAATAATAATGAAATCATCATCTTTTTTTCTTAATTTAGATACATGACAATCTACTTTTTTATTCTATGGGGTTTGTTTATATATTAACATGCGATATTTCCTCGTTAATATGGCCTCCTTAAAAAAATCTTCCCTGGCTATACTAATTTGGGATAATTGATCAAGCAAAAATAAATAAATGTTCACACGCTTGTAATCATAGATTCATCTCTCAGAATCGCACATAACAAAAATAATTTATGTGGTGTATAAAATAATTTAATAAAATTGATTTTCTTCGGAAATAATAATATTGACAAATTTTAAAATTAATCGGGACTAAACGATTGGTCAATATTATGTCGTTGTCACGTGAATGCACTTACGGAGGGTGTTCCAATATACCCGGGATTCGGAATCACTTGCACGTGTAGAACATGGAGGGTGTGCACTTAGCACTAAGTCCCTAGCTTGGGACCAAGCCATGGCGTGCATATAGAGAGGGAGTGCACTTATAGAGGGTGCACTTATGGAGGTGCGACTGTATAAAAGTATTAGTTATACTATAGTTGATGGTAATAATCAATCCAATATAAGGCTTCGTGTTGGTGATGTTATAAATATTTTAGAAGATATATCAGATGATAGAGAAACTGAACTTAAAACAATAACTTCTTATGCACAAATTCGGGCAATTTTTCTCCACACAAAAGATCAGTTACAAATTCCTTTTTTATTGTTAAACTGGTTTATTTCACTGGGTATTAATGATTCAAAATTAGGTTGTCCCCGATATAGATTTCAGCAATTATCAGATCAAACTTGGCGTCGAATTTATGCAATTAAATGGATAGATCACCAACCTAATAACCATTTTATACATCAGTGTCGAAAAACAGGTTGTGAAAATGGAAATCATGATAAAACCAATGTATATTATTTGCATAATATCTTTTATTATACTGCTATATAATATATTTAAATATTTGATCAGCAATTAAATTTAAGTTGCATTATAATTTTTAAACTTTCTTTTATTTTATTACAGTTATTTGTCATTTTAAATAAAAAAGTTTTATTATTTTTAATTTCATTATAAATTTAATATAATAACTTGATTCAGACTGCCAAAATTCAAAGACAAAAAGTTTTAGCATTTACTATACTCTAGTTTAAATTTGTTCTTTAGGTATGTCTTTTGAGAAAATCATTAACGATAGTTGTCATGTGTATATTTACTTATATAGATTTGGGAATTAGCAGTTTCTTTCAATAATTTTAACAAAAAAGTTTTTATTTGAAAAACTGCAAGATATATTAAGTGCAAAGAATAGACAACCAATTCTGCTGCGTATATAATAATTTTAGATATACAGTATTATAATTATATTTTAATTAAGATAAGAATATATGTATTACGATACAATAGTATACTGTATACGATCAACTAACCTTAAAAGTCTAATCGATACTATAAATTACCTACTAACATGTGATCGGCATAATAGACACAGAAGCTACATAAGCATAAATATTTGATCTTGAAGTAAACATCGAATGAATTTTTCTTTCTTCCAGATCTATATCTCTTTATTATTTTTATTATTAAACTTTCTTATAAATTCTTCTAAATATTTATTATTTATTGCACAAATTTTGGTGATTTATGTTTTATGAAAAAAAAAACTTCCACTCTTGTTTAAGAATTTCTTTGCCTTGTAGTGATTTTTAAACTGTTTTCACTTGAAATATACTAAAAACTTCAACACTAAAAAATTTGTAAAAGTTTGTTTGCGAAATGGATTACAAGGTAAAGCTAGAAAAGAAATATTTTTTTTTATTTATTTTGTTAAGAACATTTACTAACGTTCTTTTCTTTATATTTTATTTTTTAGAAAATGGCTTTTCAGAACTAATGGACGCAAGGTAAAACTGAAAAAAAATTTTTTTATTTATTTCATTAAAAATGTTTATTTACGTTCTTTACATTTTTATTTTTTTAGAAAATGGATCCTTGGATCTTTTAAGATAAAATGGACGTAAGGTAAAGCCAGAAAAAAATTTTTATTATTTATTTCGTTAAAAAATGTTTACTAACATTCTTTATATTTTTTAGTTTTATTTTGTTGTTTTATTTTGTTAAGAACGTTGACTAACGTTCTTTTTTAAATTTTTTTTAGAAAATGGCTCGCTTCCTAAGCAATGGCACCTTCAGAATTTGTATTTAGCAAAAATTTTTAAAAATTTTATTAGATGGTTTGATGCCAGAACGGGATTGAAAGCACGATAAGAATGAGATAAATGGCAATTGGTCAGGGATCTAACTAACGAAAAGATGGAGTGTATTGGAGTCTTCTATAAAGGGTTTGTTCTCTAATCATTATTTCTTGGCCCTTTGTTTAATTTTATCTGTATGGCCTTGTTGTTCTTCTGCTTGTTCTAGCTTATAACATATTTAGGTAAAGACCTTAATAAAGAATTTCCAAATAATCCATTTTCTAAGAAGAAATTCCAGTACTTCTACCTTGGCCGGAGGGGTTGAAGCAGGATCTCTTGGAATTAAAGAGAACAAGTGAATATGAATTTTTGAAAAAACCCCAGACAGAATATACTGCAGCTTTCATTAAATTCATCAGGATCACGCAAAATTGAAAAGTGATCGGATACTTTAGTGATTCAAAAACAATGGAAAATACGGTGCAGGCTTTCATGCAGAAAAATGATTTGGAGAAAGTATGGATGGTAAGGAATTTCAAGACAGTATATAGAGATGGGAAACGTAATAAGGATAAGAAGAGAATAGAGGACAAGAGAGCTGCAAACTCTTTGCACAGTAAGGTAAATGATATTCTTATGCCACAAACGCCTCCAGAAAGGATTTACATGGGACTATCAAATATGGTGACAAGGAATAAACAAAATTTATTACCCACAGAAATGATTATTGCAGAAATGAATCAAGGTCTAGGTGATTACAAGAAAAGGAGAACGTAGATAGTGACAGTGATGGAGACGATGATGATGGTATAGGAATAGGTAATTTGGAAGAGTTAGCTAGCAAACCTTTAAAATGAGATAATGTAGCGCTGAACAAAGTTGTTGAGATTATAAAAAATTATTAAACAAACGAAAAGATAAAGTATATTTCATATCAAGCATCGTTAACAAATGCGCCTGCCAATGTTAAGGAAAGGTTAAATGGAAGAAATAAAAGGGATTTTTGATCAGAACTCCAACATGATGGAATGGAAAAAATTAACGTGGAAGTGGTGAGTGTAATATGAGCGGAGTATGATATAGTCAGGTCCTTAAAAGATTGGGTGCTTAAAGAAAATAATTTCTTTTTTTTGAGCCAAAAGTCATCAGTATGGCGAAACAAAATAAAATATTCCAGAAATATAACCACCCTTAACGATGATTTCAAAAAAAAGTTGAAAGAAGAAAATTGGAGGACCGATAAAGTAGAAGTAGGAGAAAAACAAGTATTGGTAGAGTCACCATCAAGAAGTGAATCTGAGAAAGCGAAGGTGAAGGTGAAGAAAAGAAGAAAAGAAGAAAATAGGAGATAGATAGGGATAGGAATGAAGATTAATCGAAGTCACGTAATTTTACGTAAAAAAAAATTTTTTTTTTTTCTGATAACAAAGTTTTGAAAAGATGCTAGTATAAAATTAAATTTTGAAGAAAGGTTCAACCGCCAGGAACTTCTCTTAAATTGCAGAAACCTTTCAGACACTTTGGAACTGATGGAAGGTACTTAAAGTTACTTTTTTTAAATTAGGAACATTAGTAAACATTACTAATATTCCATTTATTTTTCTTATTGTAGGAATTTTCAAGACGCTTCAGAACCAATGAAATGCCTTGAAAGGTAATTAAAAAAGGATCGGGGTCTTTTTTAAAATTAGGAACAGTAGTAAATATTACTAATGCTCCATTTTTTTATAGAAACCAACCTTTGACTTTTTTGGTTAAACAGATCAGAATCTGCATATCATGTGATTTAAAGCACAAAATACTAAAATTAAGCACCAACTTTTCATTTTATTTAACAATTCTAGGAATATTTAATGATAAGAGAAGAAATTGAGTGTTGAAGATGAAAAATGAAGACTTGTGAGTTATTTGGACGCTAATCTTGGGATTACCATAAGAACAATGGATATGATCTTCAATGTAACAAGAAATTGAAATACTGGCGTTAGCTGATCCCATGAAAGGTTGGAATCTTCAAGATTATTGAATGGATCGTATTCTCTTACATCACACAGACCATGATTGTTGATAAATTTCATTGGCTACAGGAAAGACAAATAAGATGAACGTGACGATACTAATTTTATGATTGAAGTGGTCAACTTGACTGATCGTGAATAGAGAATAAGTTATATATATATTTAGAATTAATTGTTGTTACATATATATTATATAAAAAAGCAATTACAAATGTTTAATAAATAAGCTACAAATATATTAATAACTAATTATAAAGTAATTATATACTGAATTAAAATACATTTTAAATATATTTTTATAAAGCATTCATAATATCTTTGATGTATTTGTAAATGATTATAAATATATTATAAAATAGTTACAACATATATTTAACATCAATTATAAATTAATTGCATATTTAATTGAATACAATTACAAAACAATTTTAAAAGTATTATAAAATGATTTGATATGAAATTACAATTATAGATAACATCATTTGTGATAGTTTCAAAATTATAATGTAATAAGGGTTTTGTTTTTTATCGCACCCGCGATATGTCGCAAGGGCATGCGCCTCCTAATTTTATTGGCGAAAAATTTTTTTGTGGCGCGTCAAATTTCAATTGTAACACGATCTTAAAAAATTTTTTTTAAAAAAATTCTTCGATCTGTTTTGGTTTCTTTGTCCCTACCCTTTAATAAAAACAAACCTTTACATTTCTTTTCTAATTACGTTTTCATTAAAAACATTGTTTATCATGTTTATATTTGATGGTTGGTTTCTTTTTTCTTCTTTTTTGTCTTGTTTTGAAAACTACACTAAAGGTTTTTTTTTCTTTTTTCAGGTCCTTTGCGTTGTGGATTTTGACGTTAATATCATTTGAAAAGAGACTTTTCGTTCTTTAAAGACTCGGTAGGTGAAGTTTAATACACCGTGTTTAATAACCTTAAAAACACTATTAACGATTTTTTTTTTTACTTTAGATTCTTTTACTTTAGATTCTTTTCACAACAGAAGTTTAATGTCAATTTCGTTACTTTTCCTTCTTCTCATTTGGAAAAAATATTGGTAAGTGTCGGTTATATAGACTATGAACTAATTTAAACGGCCTCTTCAAAGTTTTTGCATATGTATTAACCTCTTGTAAACAATATTAACCAATTTTTTTCTTTTTTTTAGGTTCTTTAATTTGATTTCCTTTCTAAAGAAGCACCTTCTTACTTTCCACTTTAGCGAAGTCTCGGTAGGTGTTATTCAGGTTGTTGGTGTACGCGAAGCTTTTAGAAACAACACTAACAAGTGTTTTTTCTTTTTTTTAGGTTTTTTTTCGTTGTAAAAGCTAAGATTTACCGCCAATTGTATTTTTTTTCATTTCGGTAGGTGTTATATAGGTTAATGGTGCATGTAATAACCTGTTATAAATGATATTAATGAGTTTTTTTCTTTTTTTAGGTTCTTTCACGTTGTTAAAGCCAAACTTTAAAGCTGATCTCATTTTTAAGGTACCTTTGTTACCTTTCACTTCGGTAGGTGTTATATGGGCTAATGGTGTATGTAATAACCTATTATAAATGATAATATTAATGAGTTTTTTTTTCTTTTTTAGGTTTTTTTCACGTTGTTAAAGCCAAACTTTAAAACTGATCCCATTTCTAAGGTACTTTTGTTACCTTTCACTTCGGTAGGTGTTATATGGGTACTAATGCAAGTATTTAATATATAGTAGTCTTTAAAATGAATTAATGGTTTTTTTTCTTTTTAGATTCATACGGATGTAATTCACCCGACAATGATGATACAGCAAGTGTAACAAGTACGACTAGTGAACATGAAAAATGCATATGGAAACTCTGATGTCTTCTATTTCGGAGATAATAAATAGATTAGTGGTGTATGTATATCTTTGGGAAGTATTAGTGAAGATTTAATTAGGAGGCTTAATAAACTTTATTGTCAAATTTAAAGATACTTTAGCATTTGATAACTATCTTAAAATATTACAATTTCGCTTATTATGACCCATATCACCACAATTTCCACATTTATATTGTTTACTATTTACTGAAGTCGTAGCCTTTTCTTTTTCATGGCTTGCTTTAATTCGTTTTATACCCTTCGGGTGTCCTTTAGACCTGGTTTGTTTATTAGGATTATTGAGAATAAAAGGAAAATTTTCCTTATCAGATTCATCATCTTTTGTATCTTCTAATTCGATATTTTCATTTTGTTCTTCATCTTGTTCTTCATCAACATCTTTTAAGTAATTCTCCAAAATATGTATTATACGTATATCCCTTTTACTAACAGCTTTCATAGTAGCTTTATGTGATAAGCCAGCAATTTTACCATATAATTGTATGTCTGTAAGTTGTTCATGCCGAGTAATAAATTCTTGTGATGTTTTGCAAATTGCAGTTAAAAATGGAACATTATGTTGAGGAATAAGAGGTGTAATCTCATTTTCAAATTTGCTAGCAACTAAAAATTGCTCTTTACTAGGATCTTTATCTCTATAATACCATCGTGAAGGAATAAGTCTTAAATGGAATCTTGCTGCAGGACTACGAAGCATTATTTGAAAATAATGCCTGCAAATAATTCCTCGATTAATAAGAGATAGACAAGAGCAATAATGAGATCCATTTATTAATAAGATAATAAAATGTTTCTCAACAAGTTTGTTTTCAACATTTACAGCCCACATAGATGAAATTTGATCTTTATTAATGTTGGAAATCATACATGCTGCAGTTATTTGACGAGCATCAGATACATCTTCCAAATATTGACCTAATAAGAGATCATACTGCAAACACATGTAATAGCAATGTTAAATCAAGTAAAATACAAATATAATAAGTATACAATTATTATTGTAATATATACTTTATCAAATTCATCAATTACTTCTTGGGTAACTTGTACAGCATTATAAAAAACACACTGACGAATTTCATCTCTTTGAAGTTCTAATATGGCAGGAGGCAAATATTCTTCAAGTTTTTGGTTAATAGAAGTAAACATGAACGCAGCAGTGGAAATCTGAGTAGGCATACAGGGAATAGCAGCTTTCCATAACACAAGTTGATATTTTTTGTTTTCTGCCATTTGTCTTCTCTCTATTACATCCCCAAGTTCACATAAAGAAATATTAGAGTTAAAAATATAACTTTTAATCCATGCATTAATGCTTTCTACAGGAGAAGATGCATGGAGTCCTGCAGTAAATTGGTGACATGTCCAAGGATGAGCCCATGATTCTTTAGTATTATAAAGAGTATTTATCAAATATTGCTGTATTTCAGGATATTGAGTAATTAATTTTCTCCATTCTGATTCAAAGGAAAGTGTGTTTAGTGTATTACGTACAGCATGAAATTTTGTAAAAAACTCTTGAAATTTATTTCCAATTAGTTTTTGAACCTTTTTAATCAAATTTTGGCTAATATGAAAAGTGCAATGCATCGGGTATGTGGTAGGAAATGTAGACCTAATCGCAGCATGTACAGCTGGATCTGCATCTGTCATTATTACTTGTGGATACACATTATTTGTTGCTAAATTGAGTTGTTCAAATGACCATTCATGTGATTCTTTTGTTTCATCAATTAATAATGCTTGTGCAACAAGTCTTACATTCCGATTTTCATCAAGAATAATAAATAAACTTAAAGCCATCTCATACCTATTGGTTTTACAAGTTACATCTTGTACCACAATATCTGAATACCGATACCATAATTCTAACTGAGATGGCGTCATCCAGAATAAATGTGTAAGAGTATTATTATTATCAAATTTGATCGCAACCTTCCACATTGGATTATTTTGTGATAATTCAAGTAATTTCGTATACAATTTAGCTGCATCATTACTATCATCTTTATTTTGTGACGAAAATGTTGAATTGCTTTATACAAATCATTATCATAAATTATTTGTCCTGGGAACTTTGCTTCAAGATATTGTCTTTGTGTAGCAGCTCCCATTCTGCATTTAATAGTAAGAAATTCAATCTCCTTCATAATTTCAGGAGGTATGTATTTGTTATCTCCAAATTGAATGATATTAGGATTAAGATTATGTGAATGGATATCATGAAGTGTTGTAATATAAACATATTTAAAAGGATTTTTAGAGGTAGGTTCTGATAAATTAATATGCCAAGCACAGCCTAGACGTTTTGTTGTTGTCTCTTTATTGGATTTTGTAACATAATTACCATGATGTTCACATTGTGCAGTACGTCTACGAAAAGTTCCATCAGATTTTTTCTCAACACGACTATATATGATATTAAACCCCTTGCTGCTTTGCCCGACTTTCAATAGTTTCAAATGCTTGCTTCCAAGTGGTGAAAGCCTTTCCTTGATACAAAACTGGTTCAGAGTTTTCTTGTTGCATTGTAGTAAACAAAGGTATAAGGTGTGTAAAAAGCAAAAAAAAATAAAGGGACGTACAAAAAAATTAGGTAAACAAATAGTAACTTTTGTGTTACAATCACAATTCATATATTTACTAGCCAATAAAATTAAGCATTGTCCGCACACTAATATTTTCGTTTATTCAGAACTAAAACCAAGTTAATGACATTTATAAAAGTAATAACATATACTATTAGTCCTATCAACACTTTACCGAAAATGAAAAGTCTTTTTTTAACAAGATTTAAAATTAAAATTAAGCTTCTGCAATAAAAGAAGTCTTTTAATATAATATTTACCAACTCTCTATCAAAATAAAAAGACAATACCATCAAGAAAGTAAGAAAAGTAAGGATTAATCATTAATTATTAGACCTTTTCTATATAAGAATTTTATGTGTATGTAATTAATTACTTTATTAAAAAAATTGTTAAGCATCCTGGTTCCTAATTTATATACTTTAATCATTTCCAAAGGCTGTTTCATACACCATTAGCCCATATAACACCTACCGAAGTGTAATAACAGCGTACCAAAAAAATGGAGAAAAAAGGATTTATACCATTTATCCTGGTAGAGCGTTAGAATTTTTCCGCCAAACAATTTCTACTAGTCCTTTATTACCTGGTATGTTTCGTCCGACGGTATCAGCTTTAAAGTTTGGCTTTAACAACGTGAAAACCCCTAAAAAAAGAAAAAAACTCATTAATATTATCATTTATAATAGGTTATTACATACACCATTAGCCCATATAACACCTACCGAAGTGAAAGGTAACAAAGGTACCTTAGAAATGGGATCAGTTTTAAAGTTTGGCTTTAACAACGTGAAAAAAACCTAAAAAAGAAAAAAAAACTCATTAATATTATCATTTATAATAGGTTATTACATACACCATTAGCCCATATAACACCTACCGAAGTGAAAGGTAACAAAGGTACCTTAAAAATGAGATCAGCTTTAAAGTTTGGCTTTAACAACGTGAAAGAACCTAAAAAAAGAAAAAAACTCATTAATATCATTTATAACAGGTTATTACATGCACCATTAACCTATATAACACCTACCGAAATGAAAAAAAACACAATTGGCGGTAAATCTTAGCTTTTACAACGAAAAAAAACCTAAAAAAAAGAAAAAACACTTGTTAGTGTTGTTTCTAAAAGCTTCGCGTACACCAACAACCTGAATAACACCTACCGAGACTTCGCCAAAGTGGAAAGTAAGAGGTTTTCTTTAGAAAGGAAATCAAATTAAAGAACCTAAAAAAAGAAAAAAATTGGTTAATATTGTTTACAAGAGGTTAATACATATACAAAAACTTTGAAGAGGCCGTTTAAATTAGTTCATAGTCTATATAACCGACACTTACCAATATTTTTTCCAAATGAGAAGAAGGAAGAGTAACGAAATTGACATTAAACTTCCGTTGTGAAAAGAATCTAAAGTGAAAGAATCTAAAGTAAAAAAAAAATCGTTAATAGTGTTTTTAAGGTTATTAAACACGGTGTATTAAACTTCACCTACCGAGTCTTTAAAGAACGAAAAGTCTCTTTTCAAATGATATTAACGTCAAAATCCACAACGCAAAGGACCTGAAAAAAGAAAAAAAAACCTTTAGTGTAGTTTTCAAAACAAGACAAAAAAGAAGAAAAAAGAAACCAACCATCGAATATAAACATGATAAACAATGTTTTTAATGAAAACGTAATTAAAAAAGAAATGTAAAGGTTTGTTTTTATTAAAGGGTAGGGACAAAGAAACCAAAACAGATCGAAGAATTTTTTAAAAAAAAATTTTTTAAGATCGTGTTACAATTGAAATTTGACGCGCCACAAAAAAATTTTTCGCCAATAAAATTAGGAGGCGCATGCCCTTGCGACATATCGCGGGTGCGATAAAAAACAAAACCCATGTAATAAATATAAAATAAATATCAAAATTATAGCAAAATGATTTCAAATACATATCAAAAAAACTATAATTTTTAGTAAAGTATTTATAGGATTAATAATTATTGTATAATCAGTCATCCATAGACATCCATCATAAGAAGCATTTCTTCTTTGCTGTGATTTGAGTTGAAAAGGCAATGAATTATATTCAATAATATTTTCAATTCTAATACAAATATCATGAGAATCATTAATATGTAAGATTGATATAATTCGACCATAACATAATTGATTGATTGTATGTACATTGTAGTATTTGATGAAATCACCAAGATTATAAATTGTTTCATTTAATTTAATGTGTTCAGTACCAAACAATGGAGATTTGTGCCAGAGAACTCCATGGACCAAAGTACATATGTTCATGCAGCTGTGGATTTGATAATATACGGCAAAGAATATTTTTTAAGGGAAAAATAAAAGCTTGAGTAGTAGGTTTAGAGGTAGATGGTGTATTATGATTGTTAAGAGAAATAGTATATCCTTTAAATGGAAGGAGAGGTAACCCATTTCGATACTTTTTAACAGTTGCGAGTGAAAATGGAACATCATTTGCATTAAATTTGGGATATTTAACAATATTTGCAAAATCCTTATATGCTTCAAAACCTAATTTTAAAAATATATATGATTAGTATAAAAATATTAAAAGTAGTACTGTAATTTTATAGATAAAAACATATACCTATTTGATGTTTTATAACCCATAAAAATAATAAAAATATAGTAAAATTTGGAAAATATGGTCCTGCATCTCCAGAATAACAATTTTGTTTTTTATTATTATCATATTCTCATCCATTAAATTCCCCATTTGTATCACAATTTTCTGTAAAATCTTCGTCAATATAATTAAATTCTCTATAAATATCACTATTTCCATTTACATTTTCATCAATATTGTTAAATTCTTCGCCAGTATCATAAATTTCTGTAAAATCATCATCAATAAGATCTTCGTTAAAGTCATTAAAATTGTGATAAGAATCTTTATTATTTTTGCTAGTATCATGATTATTATTAATACTTTCATTAATTTTATAATAAAAATTATTCGTATTTGATTGTGATGAAGTATTATTTTCACAAATATTTTGTTGTTTATCTAAAATGATAGTATGATTAGATATAGATGAATTATTATTTGAATGAGTATCTCTAGATTTACGCAAACAAAAGTTGGATTTTTTATGTTGTTTTTTATCAGCTCTAATTTTTTTTAAAAACATTATTCTATAACTAAATTTTAACGTTAATCTTGAATTTTGATAAAAAAAAGATGAGAATTTTATAGATCTAATGATTAAATACACTATAAAATTCTATATTAGTGTAACAATTGATTTATTGATTGGTATTTAACTTCATCAAATTAAACTAATAATTGACTTTTTCTTAAAAAAAATTCTTTTTTTAAAACCAAATATGCCTCGTGGTAAAGGAATTAAAAAAGGTTTTACTGGAAGACGACCTATAACTAGAAATACTAAAAATGCTGACAATGCTTCTTTAACTTCCAATATGCCTATTAAAAAATGTCAAACAAAAAATTCTTCTATTACTAATACTAATAGTAATATATCTAGCGAATCTATAACTCCTGATGATAATATACTTACTACGAGTTGTCGAATAATAAAAATACTTTACTATTGAGTTGTCAAATAAATAAAAATACCACAAATACTCCTCCACTTGTACCAGTAATGAAAAATTCTTTTACTGAAAGTAGTGTACTTAATATACATCCTACAAGAGAGCTTACACCACTTACACAACTTGATTATGATGATCGTGATGATCACGAAAATAAATTTGAAAATGATGGCCATGAAGATACTGATAATGAATTGAATGCAACAGATACAAATTTTCGCCAAGATATGATACCTGACAGACCTGAAATTTTTATATCAAGTGTAACAAAGAGAACAGGTATGTTAAGTATAAATATATTATATGTAAATAATATAATGGTAAAACTAATATGGTAAGTAACTAATTAAAATTTTGATTTACAGAAAAGAAAACTCTAGATGAATTAATAAATAATGTAAATATTTTAAGTGATAGTCCTTTTTATTTATCAAATAAACGTATGAAATTAGATGAAAAAAGTAAGTTAAAAAATTAAAGAAATTTTAAGATAAAAAAAGTTAAACAATTACTTATTATAAAATTCCTATAACAACATCTTCAACTGTATCATCAGCCACATCAATGACAGCTGTACCATCATTTACATCGGCAATACTATCACCTGCTAAAAAATCTTTATTAACAAGTCATAACCAAACAAATATTCATGAAATTGAAGCTAATAATGAAATGGATACTACTACAACCGTCCAACCAGCAATCTCTCTTAGTAATCAAGATTCAACAAATAATTTAATGCCAATATTTAATGCTTTTTTGCAAGCATTATCTTCAAGTATATGTTCAACTACAGGATCTACTGTATTACAATCTTCTCTAAATAATAATACTTTACATGATCAAACGAATATAAATTTAAATAATAATAATGTAAGTGATTTTAAATTATTAATGAGAAAACTTCAATTAATAATAATCAAAATTTTTTTTTATAGGCCCAACTTACACAACTTGCGACTCTATTTATTAATGAGTCAAAAGTTCTCTTTTTTCGTATACGAAAACTAACACCAGAATTAATTTTAGCACTAGCCAGAGAATGTGCTAAACATCTTGGTATTACTAAAATAGATGCTGGTGATGTTAAAAAAAAAGGTTGCAGATGGTTTGCCACTTGGAGAGTAAAATTGTATGACGAATGTACTGAAATAGCATTTGATTTTCTGGACCATTACACGTAAGATATTTAACTGTTTTGTGATCAATGTTTATTATAATTAGTAATAGAAATTAATTGTAGTTTATTATTTATATCATATAGTGTGACCCAGAATAACCTTCTGAACTCCTCTCATCTTCAAAACTTTATAAGTAAAGATGATATTATCAAAGTCTTTGAACCACAATTAAAACAAGTCAAAAGAAATCATTTGTTTGAAAATCAAATATCATGGATTGCATTAAAAAACTACTTATCAGAAGTAGTTTTAATTATAGTCTGTTACTTTGTACAAAAAGATATTGATCGTACTATTTATTTCAGTGCCAGAAGAAATAAACGAACTGGATGGCGAAGTGCAATATTAACAGATTTGCATAATCTTGATTGTATCACTGCAAGTGTACAAATTATTTCCGAAGATGGGACAACACTAGCAAGTGATTTAAATATTAATAGTTATATGAATTGGTAAATTCCGAAAAAAAATAGTTATTCTATTGATTTATTCATATAATTTGTAATGAATTTAATGCAAATATAATAATAATTATATAATTATTGTAAATATAATTTCAAAATGCTTTTTATATAAAATAATTTGTAATATTTTTATAATTCTTTTAATATATAATAAAATACGTTACAAAATGCATTGTAAAATCATTAAATAATTTTTAAATTGTAATATTTTTATAATTCATTTTAGATCATTATGAAATATATTACAAAATACATTGCAAATTCATTTTATCTTAATGGTTTTAAAATATTTTTCCTAATCCTTTATAATATAGATTACAAAATGATTAAAAATACTGATATTCATTACAAAATAATATTACAATTATATAAGTATTATAAAAATATTGAAAAATCATTACAATAGCATTTCAGAAAAATATTCATTTTTAGCTAAGTAGGTACTCCTTATATCTTATGATCTAATGGTCAGAATTTTATAAAATTTTAAATTAAATAGCTCTTAAAAAGATAAATACATTAAGCAAATTCAATTTTTTTTGCTGACATAATACAAAATCACATGACTTAAAATAAATTTGATTAGCTAATGCAATATCTAATGTTAATTAGAATTATGCATAATTTTTTTAATTTTTTATATATAATTTATTATTCATTATAATTATTTAAAGTAATTTGATTAAATAGTATATCATCAGGAACTTTTCTATAGGATTTATATTTTTTTTAGCAAGTTTTCCTATGATTCCTTTTTGAGAAATAGACATAATATAATTTGTAATAAATAAAAACTACCAAAATTTTTTAACAAAATATGGGTAAGTTTATAAGCTAAAATAATTTATTTGAATAAGGGCATTGACATATACTATTAGCTAATATTATTTTAATAGTGAGGTATAACGCGTCTAGGTCTATTTGTTGTTGTTTTTCGTACCGTATTTGTTGATTGTGTAAGAAGTTTTCTATATTAATTAGATTAATATTATTATTATTGTTATTGTTTTGTATATTCAACATAAACGTAGAATTGTATAAGTCTCTATATAATTATGTCCATTATAGTATTATTATTTGGTCCAGCCAAATTTTTCTCCAATAATTAATATAAATTAAACTATTAATTTTTATAATTTATAATTAAAAATGTCTACTTTATATTTTATTAAATATACTTATTTTTTAATAATATATGTTAAATTCCCTATATATGAGAAATGGGTTTTTTCTATTAATTAAGATTTTGTACTATCACATATTAAAATTTTTGGTATCATTATTATATATAATTTCAAATAAACTGATAAGGATCCCAGAAAATCCTTATATATGTAAGGTACCAAAGTGCTTAGCCAACATAGAAGAATTATATAATGTAAGAATTTATCAATACTTCAGCAAAATTTTACCCAAATGTAAGATAATTGATCTGCATATTTTTAGTATTTTTTGGAATACTAAGGGGTTTCAGTTGCTTAATTTTATCATGATTTTGATTACTAATTATATAATCACGTGATCTTATATTATTTTATGATATGTAAAATTTTTATGTAAGATAATCTCTTTCATCTACAAAGAATTTGATTTACAATCGATAAAGATGACTTTTCATAAATATAGTAAAGAAAGATTATCAAAATATGAGTATTGTGCCTAAGGTTGCTTGTCGAAACCTAGGGGTTTAGGCAAGATGGCGTTTTGCCAAAAAGCGAAATTCTGCCGAAACTATATTAAAGTTATATTAAAAAACTGGCGAAACTTTGGAGAAAGGCGAAACTGCTGAAACTTATTATAAATGCCGAAACTGCTGAAACTCTGCCGAAACTATAATAAATCTATAGTAAAATTTTGACAAAACTAATCGTAGGATTTTGAAGAGGTTTAGACAAGCAACCTTAATTGTGCCTATATAATAAATGCAAAAAAGGTAATTTGCATATATAGTAAAATAATTAAGCTAAACCGATGATATACTGAAGATTATCTTAATTGACACGTTGCTAATTCTGGATGCAAATCAAACCCAATTGAAAAAACAAATGAAGATAGTGGAGAAGATGATGAAAACTGGGATTCTGATATTTATGATAATATGGATGAAGATGATTTGTTACAAATAGATGAAATAGAAGACAAAGAAAATGATAATGTTCCTTTATTAATTAATATTAATAAAGATATATCAAATATAACAAAATCTTATAAACGGTTAATTTGTCATGGACTTCAATCTGAACAAATATCAATGTATATTCAACGTATTCCAGCTCAATTTGGAGAAACACGTCGTATTGAGACAATAGCACAAGATCTATTTCCAAATTTAATTTTTAGTAAATTTAGTCAGAAAAAACTTAACTACTCTCGGAAAAGAAAATTAAATTGTGCTTTATTTGCAGAAAGTGTCTGGCAAATTGATCGATCAGGTAAATTATTAATTTTAATTTTTAATGGTTTAAAAATAAATAATGAACTTACATTATTTTGTATTAGGAAATTGTGTATGTGCCAAAACCTGTACAGGATTTGCAGAAAGAAGTGATATTTGTAATAATTGTAACTCACTTCATCTTAGTAAAAACCTTTCTAATAAAATTAGAAAAAAAATTCCTTTACCAAGTAGTATTAAATTCACACCAAAACACTCACACGTCGAATGACCAAAAACAGGCAAAAAAAATGGCTAGAATTGCATAAACTATTCGCAAATTTATATAAACTATTTACAAATAGTATAGGTTAATTCGCAAATAGCCAAAAACAGCCAAGAATAGCTAAGAATAGCCAAAAATAGCCAAAAATAGCCACTGCTTTTCGCGCCATTTTTTTTGCCGATTTTTAGCATTTCGACCTGTGTACTACTGGGAAGATAATGCATTAAAAAAATATTTGCAAAATGTAAACCTTCGTACTGTTTGGAATTTACTCAATAATAACAGGAAGAATAATACGGCAAACTCTTGAATAACTATAGCTGATTTAGCGTTAAAAGAGGCGTTTAAAGAACAACCAGTATTTATGGGATTATACGAAGTAATGTGTGATGTTGCAAAAAAAAAATCAAAACATATGGGCAAGCAAAATATTAAATATTCAGAAGAATTTACTAGTTTTCTAGTTATTTTAGAGGGAATTAGTTTTAGAATATTGGATTTATTTAGACAAAATTTAGAAGGAAGAAGTATTCGATCAATTCGTTAATTAAATGTCTATTAATACAAATACATTAATATTATTAAACTAATATTATTATTTACTTTTTATTTATTATATTAGATATTTACGTAATAATAATAAAAATCATTTAACTAATCCTGAATTGTGCTTTGAAAATATAGCACGATTTAAGCAGCTAATTGATATTTGATACTATTGGTTATGATGGTCCTATAGCAGCAATGACCGACAATACAAAATTGAAAGAAAGGCTACGATATTTACCTATACTTGGTTGCATTATTGGTTCAACTTTGTCAAAAGAAGAAACTATTATAAATGTATATAGTGATATTCCAAGTACTATTAATAAAATTAAGGAAGAAAATGCTATTGCTAAAGATGTTCATGTATACATATTACAGGTAATAGATTAGAAATTTTTTATTTTTTATATAAAATATTATCATAAAATTTAAAGAATTTTTTTTAATTATTTTAGATTTTATTACCAAAATTTCCTCCAGTAATTGTAGCGTTAATTCCAAATAAAGGATCTGATAGTGCAAATGATATTACACAGCTACATAAAAAATTACTTCAAGAAATTGCTCCTCAATTAGGACTCCATATTCTTTCATTAGGTTCAGATGGCACAATAGTAGAATTTCGAGCTTAGCAAAATATATTAAATTCTTCAAACACTGAAAGACTTTCTATTTATAATTTTACATTGCATATAAATTTCAGTTGCTCTATTTTTGAATTAATTGGTCTTATAATCTCAGTTCAAGATCTAAAGCATGCAAAAAAAACTACAAGAAATGCAATAATGTCAGATACAAGACTTTTGACCTTTGGAAATTCATCAGTTCGTTACGATCAGCTTTTTAAACAAGTTAATTGCCATGATTCTGTGATGTATAAAAATGATATAATGGTGCAGCTTACTGGACATTTTGTTCTGCTAATTTAAAACAATTAGTATCACATAATTATCAGTTAAAACTCAAAGATAAAGGTTTTTTTGTTTATTTATTTATTATGGGTATGTATTCAAATAATATAATATATATAATAACTTAGAAAATTATATTAATACGTTATTCTTTTATTCAAATAAGGCGAAATTGTTGATAGTTATCTCAATAGAAATTTGGCACCTTTAGAACGAATTCGTATATTAATGACTGGATTTTTCATTTTAAGACTTTGGCGGTTTCACATTGAACATTTAGCAAAAAAATATTCAGATTTTATTTTTATTCGCAATAACTTTTTAGCCGACCAGACTTTTACAATTCTTAATTCTTTATGTGAATCAATGGTTTTTTTAGTTAAAGCACATCGAGACTTTTATCCTTTAATTCCACTATTACCTTAGCTTCATGGTTCTGAGCCAGTAGAATATTTATTTGGTATTGCACGTCAAATTAATTCAGATTTTGACTTTGCAGAATTAATTCAAATGGTTCCAAAAATCTCACAACACACTAAGGCTTTAAGAAATGAAAAGTTGAATTTTAATAAAGAAAAATCTGTAAGAGAAGGTCATTTCAGTTTTTTTAAATAATTTACAATTTTATATTATTTTGTTTATTTACATTATTATTTATTTGATTTATTTACATTATTATTTATTTTGTTTATAGGTTATCAATTCGAATGTAACTCTAATTCTATTGATGATAATCCTTTAGAAATGCTTCGCCTATGACCTGATGATAATCAAATTCTACAAACCTTAAATAATTCTTATCAATTTACTCGTGAATTAGCAGAATTTCTTCAAATGCTTCAACCAGTAGAATTGCCTATTGTAATTAATGAGCCAAAGTAGTAATTACTTTTAATGATAGATATCATAATGAAGCATCACTAAGCATTAATTGTAGATATGAATGTGAAATAGAAAGTGAAACATCTAAAGGTGACGAATCAGATATTCCAGCTGCGTTAAACGAAGTATTTGTAATTATGAAACATAGTTCTGCAAAAATACTTGATAGTGATTATTCTAATCTAATGTTTAATGAAGGACGGTTCCAACTTAAAAGAATTAATGAAAAACCAAATAACTTGTCAATTATCAATGGTGGAGATAGTGGTAAGTTTTATTTTATTTATTATATTATATATAATTATTAATTATAATTTTTTGTAGTTGATAATGAATACCAATTTCTTTTGGATGATAATCTGAACTTTGAAAGTTTAATTCTTCAAAGGTTTCATCATGAAGCTTATTGTTCAAAACCTTTAAAACAAAAAATAAAAAAATCAATATCTTCAGGTTTAAATTCATTAAATTCTATTATGCCAAATAAAGCCAGTAATTTGGTCTCTTTCTTTTCAAAAAATGAAGATTCTAATTAACGTTTTGTAATTCAAAGAGAAAAACGATGGAAGGAAAATAGAATAGTATTTCATTAACTCTTGCTCAGTTGCATATTGAGGAATTAGAAAAGTTAAGAAACAAACAGAAGTCAAATAAAAAAAGGTTCTAGCAATCTTTAATCGAAAGTAAGTTATTAAGTTATATTAATTTGTTATTGATTTCAGAAGGATTTAATATTAATAATTCTATAGTTCCAGATATAGAGAATGCTAATGTTTCAAGAGATGTACCATTAATTAAAGGAAACTATGTATTTGTTAAATATGAAAATCAAATGTGTATTGGTCAGATTATGGCTATTTATTATAAAGCTTATTCAAATCATTGTTTTGCCAATGAACCAATAATAACATTAGATGATGTTTCATATATTTTATTGCATGTTTACATCTCTATTCATCTTGATCTTTTTAGTGATATAGTTCAAGAGGGTTGTTATATTTTAACGTATCATTTAGCGTTTAATATTTTTATCATATTTTACCGTCTGGCATTTTAATTGAAGGAAATATCTTAAAATTATTGGGTAATAAAAAAAAATATTATTTTGAATATTTCGGAAGAAAAGATATTATCAAGAAAATCTTATAAAATTATTAATGTAATATGTTTTATTTTTATTTTAAATTTGATTAATAAAATTTATTGATTCTTAAAGATAAAGCTAATTAATTATAAAAATTCGAAAATAGAAAAATGGAAAATTTTATTAGGTTAGAATATTAAATTGCTTATTTTCGTATGATTTTTGAGGTTAGATATCAACAATGCTTAGCGATCATAGTAAAAACCTTTGCTTAGAGCTATTAGTAAAAAAATATTTTTGGGACCTTACCTATATAAGGACACAGGTCAAAAAGTGAAAAATCAGGCATCAATCAGTCACCAATCAGTTACCAATCAAGTACCTGATTGGTGACTGATTGGTGCCTGATTTTTCACTTTTTGACCTGTGGGATTTTCCAGGGTCCTACTGATAGTATCAAACTATTTGTTTATTTTTATTATTTAATATATAGATAATTGTTAAAATTTCTTTCTGGGTTTTTTTTCATTAATATAGTTATATAAATACTAGAACAATAAAATTTTGAATATATATTCTGTATTGTCTATGTTAACACATATTAAAATTTTAGATATTATTATTAGGATAAATCTAATTGTAACAGCCTGTTACGCGTCTTATTTGTAACAACCCCCAATTTTATCCAATTAAAATTTAAGATCAGGCGTAATGTAAACAAAAACAAAAGATCAGTCGTGTAACTAAGACAAAAGAATTTTTTAAAAAATTTCAAGAAACTGCTTCTAACTTAAAATTTTGTCTATGAAACTGTCTTAAATATATTAAGTAAAAGTTTTCCAAATTAAATTTTGCATATAAAAATTTTATTTGTGAAACACATATTAAATTTATTATTAAAAAAAAATAAAAAAAGGATGTTACAAATAAGATATGTAACGGTTTATTCTGAAATACAAATACATTTTTTCTTATTATTATGTATATTTTCAAGTAATTAATAAAATATAAATTCTTGCTACTTTTGTTCAAATAGTATATTTAGTAGTAATGTAATATAAATTTTAATTGCAATATTACAAAAAATTTTTTAACTATGTCTTAATTTAGTAATTTATATTTTTTTTACAACAATAAATATTTATATTGTTATGAAAAACTAAAAGATTTTAAAAAAAAGTAAAATAATTTGCAAAAAAAGAAATTAATAATGAATATTTATTAATAATGAAAAGTAGATATATTCTTATTTAGGTTTTTTAAAAAATTAATTTTTTCTTTATAAACATTTAATTAATGCTTCTTAATTTACAATTAATCCTTTTTTTTTACAAAGTTCAATATTGAAAGATATATCTATTTATATTTTTAATAAGTAAAAAATTAATGCAAAATCTATCTTTTAATTTAAATAATGGTAAATAACTATTTTTTAAATAATGCATTAAGCAATATTCAATTTATCTTAATAAGATGATTTTAACAAGTTATAATATATCTTTTACAATTATTAGATGTCAAGTAATTTAATATATTCTTTACATAACTGTAACTATAAACAGTTTTTTTAATATAAAATTTTAAGAATAGATATGATAGTAATTATAGAAGCATAGCAGGTTTTTTATTTTATTACATAAATTTTGCCAATTATATTTTGATTTTATCATATAATATAAAATACTGTTATTTTGATTTTTAAAAAATTACCTATTAATATATTTTTAAAATTTGCCAATAAATTCATTTATAATTGTTTATTAGATATATTTTATTAAAATTTAATTATTATTAATAATTTTCATATATAATAACATATAAGTATTTGAAGCAGCGTAAAAAAAAGTTTGCAAAAATTTCAGAATTTTACCGACAAAGCATAACAATTCTGGAAATTTATTTTTTCAACTGGAATATATGATTAGAATTAAAAAATATCTTCGGTAAACTTAATTTATTTTTAAAATATACCAGAAATCTGGCCAGAATCGTAAAATTTTACCAGATTTATTAAAAATTTACTGGAAAAACTGGCTAAATTACAATAGATTTTTCATGCTGATTTGAAGGATTTAAAATTATATATAATGATTATATTTCAAATTAACTTATTCAAATTAATAAATATTAAATTGATATACTTATATTTAAAATTTTATCAAAATCAAAGGTAAATTAATGAACTTTAATGTATCATTGTTATCAATAAAATCAAATCAAATATAATTCTTAAAATAGAATTGTAAATAACTCAATATACATGTAAACTAGATAAATAATTTTACATTTGTTTAAAAAAGAAAAATAAGGCCTATTTGATAAATTATTAAAAATTGCATTAATTAATTCACTATATAATAAATAAATATATCTCAAATACATTCATTTTAATTTAAAATCAATTCTTAATTTTAATCATTAATTTTTTATTCAATTTGTATAAATTTTGATCCTAATAATTAAAGTATATTAGTAATTTTTAAATAAATGTAAAATTATTTGATTAATATACTAAGAAATTATAAGTTCTAATAAAATTATATTATATTATTTTTTCCAATAAGCATTTCTACTAAAATTCTTCTATTTTATTTTAGAAGACTTTACTAATTTAAAATTTTCAATATAATAAAACTAATGAATTTAAAACATCTTAAAATAAAATGGAAATATGATATATATACAGTAACTTACATACTATGTTTAATTAGGATCTTGCTTACTTATAAGATAGGTCACCCCCAGGCCTAAGGTAAAAATCATATATAAAATTTTTTGCAGATCCTACTATAAAAGGAAATTTTATGTTACATTGTTATGATTTTTTTCCTTTTTAGCTAATTAACCAATAGAATTTAAGAAAAAAGTAAGGTAAAAACTATTAGTAAAGGGCTAATTTTCTACGGTGACCTTTATTATAAGTAAGCGGGATCCTGTTTAATTACATGTATTAACATCAAATTAAAACTAATCAAAATAAAATTTTAACTATAAATTTGTACTAATTTTTCAAGTATAACATAATTTATCAAAAAAACTTTTGTTGATTTTACATTTTTTAATAAATTAAATATATTATAAAATTAAGTAATAAATAAATATTAAATTGTCTAAATTATTAAATAAAATCAATTATTTGATAGTTTATAATTAATTTTATTTAGGTAATATATTTAATAATTACTATATTAATATATGTAAAACTATAAAGTTAATATATATATAATTAAAAATATTAAAAAAAAAAATATTTTTGTAATAAAATTACTAAATTTTTCATGATAAGAGAAATATTTATAAAAAAAACTTCTTATCTTATTTGACTTGAGAAAAAGTTCATATTTCAGAACCATATATAACTTGGCAGTCCACAGGTATTACTAAGCTGAGTAGCTGACTAATATTTACCAACCAAGCAACTGGTGTCTGCAACTGAATCAAATATCACTACAACTGTTATGTTAGTTTGATTTCAAGATAGTCTATCTATCAACAAAATACTAGTACTTTACAGAAACCTTAAATTTTTGAACAATACCGAATTGATATAGTAATGATGTTAAATATATATCGTAATGATATTGATTTGCAAATAATATCATTATGATATCGCAATGATATCATTTCAATATTAATTCAATATATCGACATGATGTCGTAAAGATATTTGTTTTAAAAAAATATCAGATCGATATCATTTCGATATTGTTATAACAACAATAAATTTTTTGAAAAATGGGAATATTAATATGATATCGTTCTAACATTAATTCAATATCAATATGATAGATATCATAAAGATATCACTTTATAATTATCTAATCGACATCATAACGATATTGACGAAACATCAAATTGATATCATTTCGATATTGTTATAACAATAATTATAAATTATAGTGCTTGTAGTAAAGATGGTCATCGGTCCTAAAAGACCACGGTCCTACGGTCCTACACCATAAAAAGACGGACCAGTCCGTCTTAGTGTAGAACCGCGGTCTTTCGGTCCTGTATCACATATAATAAGACCGTCGGTCTTTTTAAGAACCGCAGTCTTTTTAAGACCGATCAGTCTTTTTTCTTTTTTTTTTACAAATAAAAAAATTTTTTTCCTTAACTTTATTAGGAATAGCCTTGTTTTATAAATATGGGAATGTTTTTAAATATACAAATTTTTTTTTTACAAATGATCATCACATGCGTCATGCACTTACTATTATTGTATTGGTGATAATAATCGTGATATCTCGCCATCCAGTGATTATAAAAATATGAAACTACCACCATTCGAATCGTCTCAATGAGACACGTCGAATGGTATCAAAATCATTATTTTATAATCGATAGAAAAAAAATGACATCGGCAAAACTATTTGTTAACAAATTTAATAATTGCCGGCTATCTATCGATCCTGGAAATATGATTTAGCCACTGTTCGATGCGTCTCGTTAAGACAATTCGAATAGTAGTGGTTTCATCGTTTTATGATCACTGGATGATGAGATATTCTGCTTAAACGCTTTTTTGAGTTGGTGTTTTGACAGGCAACTCTACAAGTGGGAAGAAGTGATTGTCATTGTTTATTGGTTTAGAATTGGTCGGCCTTTATATTATTTTATAAAGACCTTCATCAGATTAATAGATTTATTCAATATAAAAATCATTTATTATATGAAGACCGATATGAAGACTGGTCGGTCCTCGGGACTGGTCCTACTGCGCCACAAAAAAATGCAAGACCGCGGTCCGGTCCTACAAGTCCTGGGACCGACCGGTCCAGGACCGAGTAGGACCGGTAGGACCGATGACCATCCTTAGCTTGTAGCGATTAATATTACAATTATTAACCAATGCTAGCAGATGATTGGTAAGGATTTGGCCACGTAGTGGCCAAATCTGTCCAATCAGAATGCAGCATTGGTTAATAATTGTATATTTATCAACGCAAGCACAATAATGATATTATCATGTGACATTATGATGTTTTATTTAAACTTTTATTAAACTCGAATTAAACTCATAAATTAAGCTTTTATCATTTTTTTTCTTTATCCAATTTCATTTCTCTTCATTTCTGACTCTCTTTTTTACACAAAACCTTTTTATTAATATTTTAAAGATGCAAAATAACAAAGATAAACGACCTTGTAAGAAATTAAAGGTGAACTTTACTTATAAAAAGCCTACTGATGATGAGCTTCGCAATCTTATTGATAGTAGCCGATGTAAAAATACTGATTATTCAACTTCAAATTGGATACGAGCTTTGGAAAAATTTAGAACAGATATTAATTATCAAGGATTGATTGAGGAAGTTGATACAAAAGAAGAATTAGAGGATCAGCTTTGTAGATTTGTTCATGCAATGAGAAAAAAGATGGTTCTGAATATCATGTTTCTTCAGTTAATAGTTGCATGTTTGCAATAAATAGACATTTGAATAATAAGTCTGTCCTTTCAAAACCTATCAACATTATGGATAAAGATCAATATTACAAATTATGGCAGATTTTGAATGGTAAAGTTAAGAGTCTTGTGAGTCAAGGTCGTGGGGAGCGTAACGGTGCTGATGGATTTACTGAAGATGATCTTCTTCAGATTCTTGATCATCCAGCAATGTCTGGCAATAATCCTGCCAGTTTATTATATAGGATCTTTTTTTTTAATGCTATTTTTTTAGGGTTAAGGGGAGGAGAACATTTTCAAAATTTTATACGAAGAAAAGACAAATATGGTGGATTTGATGTTATCATTTACAAATCAAAAACTAATCAACGCGGTGCCAATAATATTGAATCTCAAGGTGATAAGTTATACATTCCCGAAATAGTACCTAGTATCATTGAAATGTATGAAAATTATTTTACCAAACGTCCAACCCAAGCTGATCCACATTTTTATTTAAAGCCATGCAATATTAGTGAAGGTAAATATTAAAATTTTTTTTTTTTTTTGACAAATCTAATGTCAAAATTTTTATTATTTTTTATTTCATATTATACAGTTGAATTTAATGGACAATGGTATCATAAGCAACATGTGTCTGAAAAAGAAATTAAATCCTTTATGAAAAAAATTGTTACCTTAACCAGAATTAACGTGGATGATCGCAAAATTAGTAACCATTCAGGTTGGAAAACGGCAGTACAAATATTAAAGTGACGAGGATTTTCAAATTCTGAATGTATGGCAAGTACACGACATAAGTCTGAGCAAGGGCTTGCTAGATATGAGCGTCCAGAAACTGAAATTCAACAAAATAATGCTTTTAACCTTGTTGAAGCATTTGGTTTTAATAAAAATAATATTCAATTAGGTAAAAATTTGAAATTTTTAATCATTAATAAATGACCTGCATTCTAATTTAGTTTCTTCTATAGAAGAATCAATGGAACAATCAACTTTATCAACAGACAATTTCGTTGTTGCAAAATCATTGCTTAATGGTAATATTCTAAAATTTTATTCTATTTTTTGATAATCAATTTAACAAAATTGAACTTTTTCTAGATAATCGTGAAGTTATTAATTCGGCAAACAGTAATATTAAAGTTACAAGAAGGCCATTAAAAGATTTAAATGAAATTCAAGAAAATAAAAGTCAAAATTTGGAAGAATTAGTTTCGAAATTAACAGCTGATAAAGTTTTTATCAATTCTGTTATTATTTTCAATAATAATCCTAATAGCCATAATTAATAATTATAACACATGTATTGTTTATAGCTTAAATATAGTTTATTGTAATTATTAAACTTACGCATAAAAAATAATTAAATTACAAATCATCAACATCATACAGCGGAGCACGATAATGAAAAATAGAAAGTAAATACGATATTAATATGATATTGTTCTAACATTAATTCAATATCAATATGATATCATATATAAGTATATACTTTGAGATGAAAATGGAGTGGAGGCTTTTGCCAATATTTATATAATAAATATCTAATCGACATCATAACAATATTGACGAAACATCAAATTGATATCATTTCGATATTGTTATAACAATAATGAAAAATAGAAAGTAAATACGATATTAATATGATATTGTTCTAACATTAATTCAATATCAATATGATATCGTAAAGATATCACTTTATAATTATCTAATCGACATCATAACAATATTGACGAAACATCAAATCGATATCATTTCGATATTGTTATAACAACAATGAAAAATAGAAAGTAAATACGATATTAATATGATATCGTTCTAACATTAATTCAATATCAATATGATATCGTAAAGATATCACTTTATAATTATCTAATCGATATTGACAAATAACGAAACGATATTATTTTGATATTGTTATAACAATAATGATTTTTTTTTAATAAATGCAATATCAATATAATATTATTTTAATATTAATTCAGTATCAAAATAATATCAAAATGATATTATCTATAAAAATATCAAATCAATCAAATATCGTTAAATTCAATTTTATAATATTTTAATAATTTGTAATCTAATTTAAAAGTTAATTTCAATAGATTTAAGTTACCGGTTATTTATTACAATAACAATTTTAATTACAGATAAAGTATACTTGTAGCCGAAACCCCCTTAGTTTCGGCCAAGGTTTTGGCTTTAGGTTTCGGCCAGTTTCGGTTTACAAAACTATTTTCCGAAACCGAAACCCTGGCCGAAATCCGAAACCTTGGCCGAAACCTTTTATTAGGCCGAAACCCTAAAATGGAAATCAGATCAGTCGATCAGATCAACTGATCTAATCTAATCTCTTTTTTTTACATCACGTTCACTTTTCTCTATACACGTTCTTTACATTTTCCACTTTACAATTCACAATTTCACATTTCACAATTTACCGTAGTTATTTTATATTTTATATTCTATTCCCCTAAAATCTTAAATGTTAGAAAATAGAAATATAAAATGTCATCCAATTCTTCAAAGAAAATAGGTGGACGACCTATTAGTAAAATATGGGAATGGATTATAAAAGGAGACCCTGTACCTAATTCTAAAGGATACTACTCGGCAACTTGTTCATTTTGTGAATTTCATTGGACCACAGCTAAAGTGGCGAAACTTAAAAGACATCTTGCTTATGATTGTAACAAGATTGATTCTGAAACAAAAATCAATGTCTTAATGATGTTAACAAGTAATGAAGATTCAGAGGATGATAGTACTACAACATCAACCACTAAATCTAGTAAGAAACGAAAATCAAGTGATACTAGATCACAGACTTGTATAGATGATCATTATGAAAATTTTCCTACTCCACTAGTCAAAGAAGATCAAATTAATAAAGCATTGGCAAAAATGTTTGTATGTTGTAATTTGCCATTTTCTCTTATTGAACACCCCTTCTTTATCGAATTTATTAAGATTTTACGTACTACTTATAATCTTCCAAGCCGTTGGGTCCTAACAGAAACCCTTATTATTCAGGAAGTATCCAGAATTACACTCAAAGTTAATAGAATAATTGAAGAAGAAAATAATCTTACCATTGCTTTTGATGGGTGGACCAATTCCACTGGGCAATCAATTTATGATTATTGTTTAATTACTGAGGAGCGTAAAGAATATTTATGGTGTTCAAAGAATTATTCTGATGTCTCCCATCATACTGGCGCATTTCTTGGCAATGAAATCATTAAAATTGTAGATGATATTGATCCTGAAAAAGTGGCTGCGGTAGTTTCAGATAATGCGCCAGATGCGCGTGTTGCTCGAAGGATTCTTTGTGAAAAATACCCTCATATTCTTAATATTCGATGTATAGCTCATTGTATTAACATAATTACGAAAGATGTATGCAAACACACATTTGTTGCAGATACAATTCGGAAAGTTGGTGTGATTCATCAGTATTTTACAATGTCTCACGCTCCATGTCAATTTTTGAAGGATGCAACTAAAATTTTACAAATTAAAGGAGGAGGATTAAAAAGTCATACAAAAACGCGTTGGTCCACTATGTGGAACTGCATTAATTCTATTGTAAGACTTGAGTTTGCTTTGCGAGGGTAAGTGTTCATATGTATATTACATTATTTAATAAATTATTATGTAATATTTATTAATTATTTAATTTATTATTTTTTATTTAATTTATTTAGGTTCTTTCAGAACATGGAAATGATATCAAAAATCGGGTCAAAGATATTCTTTGTGACCGAAATTTTTATGAAAATTGTCGAATTATTACATCCATTCTTCATCCACTTAAGGTTACAGTAGGATGTTTAGAATCAAGAACATCATCACTTGCTGATTGCTATATTCATTTATTGTCATTAGCAAGTGCAGTTTATCGTATGCCAAACCAAAATATAGAATTTAAAAATCATTGTGTGATTAAATTTAATGAACGGTATGACGAATTTTCTGATGATCTTTTTCTTTTGGCATTTTTTTTGCATCCTCGTTATCATGGTAAGTTGTGATTTATTTATTTTAAAAATTTATTAATAATTAGAATCATTTATCATAAATTTATTCTTATTTTATTTTTTTTTAGGTAATGGTATAAATCCAAGTAAGATCCATAATATTACTGTCAAAGCAGCACAGATTTGGAAGAATATGGGACATGATCAAGAATCATGTGGAAAACTACTTTCTCAAATGCGAAAATACATGAAAAATAAAGCACCATTTAATCAACATTATAATTATAAATCAGATACACCAATCATTTGGTGGGAAACTGCTCAAAATACTAAGGAAGAATGGGAATTACAAGCTTTAGCACTTCGGCTTTTTGCTGTATCTCCACACAGTGCTTCTTGTGAGCGTTCCTTTTCAGTTTTAGGATAGTTTTATAGTCAAAGACGTACAAAATTAGCTGTAGATTGGGTAGAAGGTATGTGTAAATTGCATACTTATTATATTACAAATGCAAAGCGTGAATTGCCTTATTATGCAGTTGATACTTCTGAATGTTCATTACGTGAAAAAATGATAGATAGTACTTTAACAGAAATTAGTGATGAGTTAGTTGGTGAAGGAGATTATGATTTTTTGTATGAGGAAAATATAATTGATACAATTATTGACATGTCTAAAACGTATAATCTAAATGTTGCTTTAGATATAGATATTGATTCACATATTTTTAATATGGAACGAAATGAATCTGAGGAAGATGAAGTAATAGTTAGTCATAGGAGACAAACTGTTGTATTGGATCCAGAACGTGAAGATTATGATATTGAGGCATTGATAGCTAAAGAAATGAATGATGATAATGGGAGTTAAATTTTATTGATTTTATTTTAATTTTAATATTTTATCAATTTTATATATAGCAAATTTTAATCTTTAGTAATTTTTTATAATTTTTAGTTTATTTTTTAGTAATTTTTAGCTTATATTATAACAATAATATCATTAATGTAATCATAATTAGTAATAAGTATAATAAAATAAATAAATAAATGCATTCTTAGGTTTCGGCCTATAGTATAAAATTTAAAAATTAATTTCGGCCTATATAAAGTTTTGGCCAGAGTTTCGGATTTCGGTATTAGTTTCGGACTAGAGTTTCAGACTTTCGGATTCGGCCATACCCTTGAGAGGTTTCGGCTACAAGTATAAGATAAAGTATACATTAGTTTAAATATTATATAACAGATAAAAAAAAATATCAATAAATCTATAATAAACTAATTCAATAAATTAGAATTATGAGTTAAATTGGTGATGTAAGTCAAAACATTATGCTTTAATACTCCAGAATCATAACTCATCAACCCAAAGTTGAGGATTAACCGGGTACCTTGCTTTAGATTCAGCGACACTGCCCAAGTTGGATGGGGTGTCACAGGTACGCTTTAAGAAGACTTGCTATGACTCTATTGCAAAAAGGATAAGTATATTCGAAAACACCAGACATAAATTTACCTCAGAAGTTTGGCGGGAAACCCTTATAAACAACTGCAGTTTCATCATTACCAAAATCATTGAACTTAGGGATACAATGAAAAAGTTCATGAGAATGACGGCTTTAAAAAAAAAAATACAAATATATTTTCAACTTTGACAATGCACCCTTATTCTTTGGCCTGGCATATGTGCCAATTTTTGGATTAGTCTAAATTAAGATTTTTATAAAAATTTAATATTTTAGTAAGATTAACATTACACAAATCTAAATTAAATATGTGTTACATATTTACATACGTAACTCTGATTTAATAAAAAATAAAAAAATTTTTTTAATCAATATTCAAAAATAATGGTAATAACCACTTCTTTTTCCCCATTACTGCCCATCACTTTTCCATCATTTTTCTATTCACTTTTATTAAATATGACAAAAAAGTTTATAAGCAAATATAGCAGTTATTTTTAAGTGGTAGGTAAAAGAAAAAACTTAATATTTTATATACATAGATAAGACATATTTTTTCATAATTTTTAGCTTTAATTTATTGTTTTTTTTTTGTAAAAAATACATGCAAATAAAAAATAATTATGATGTAAAATAGTTGTAAAATGAATAATAAGATATTCTTTTTTTTCAAAATAACTAATTATATATTTGTTTTTTATCTTTTAAAATTATTTTATTAGATTTATTCTACTAAAATCCTTAAATGGCAAATAAAATCTTTTAAATAAAGTAAAAGAATTTGGGATTCTCTTATGAAAGCATTTTTTGGTAAGAAATAAAATTTTCAGATCAGACTTTATGCAGGTGACAAAATCGTGCATTATTATTTCTGGAGATATGCTAACGTCATCATTTTACATTCATTTGAAAGCTGAGAATTTGCTCTATTGTAAGAATCAAAGATCAGGAAAATTGGATCACTGGATAAGGCGTAATTAATGATCAAAGTCAAATCGAATTTAAAAATTAAAAATAAATATATTAGACGTAATTATTCACAATCCAGTGATTCAATTCATTCGATTTTAGGCTTATTAGATAGACCTCAATTTTCTCTTTCAAATGAATATAATTTCATTTGTGTAGCTTGCATCTACAGGTATTTAATAAATTTTTTTATATCAGATTTTATCAAATTTATAAAATTTTATATTAATAATATAATTGATGATTCCTAAACATCTACATATATTAAACGAATTATTTTAAATTTATTTTAAAGATAAAGGTTGGCATCACCTTAGGGAGCAAAGATCATTCAAATTGAATCACTACATGTAAAGTAATTAATGATCAAATTTAGATAAAATTCAATAAATATACTGAACGTGACTACTGAATAACTAGTGATTCAATTCACTTGATTTCAGATTCATTAGATAGATCTCAATTTTCTCTTTCAAATGAATGTAAATTTATTTGTATAGCTTATTTCTACAAAGAATTATTAATGATTTTGTCATGAGAGTTATATTTGATCTTTCAAATTTTAATGATATCTTATATTAAAAAAAAATTAAAAATTATATAATTAATTAGTTTTTTTTTGCATTATTTAGTATAAATTTATTATTTTTATATAAATGATAATTTATATTTGCTTTAATAAAATTATTTTTGTATAAAAAAATTAGATTTCAAAAATCGGCCCATATGATCAAAATAATAATAAAAATGACATCGAAACAACATCTTTAAATTTAATTTAAAAATGTCATTTCGATATCATTTTAATTATTATTTTGATATTATTTCGATATCGATTTAATATTAAAATAATATCAAAATGATAATACTTTATTTTAATATCGTATCGATATTAAATCTATATTGAAATAATATCGAAATGATATCGAAATGATATCGTTAAGATAAACTTAATGATATCGATTCTATATTAATTAAAAATATTAATTGCCGATCTGCATGTGATCGATAGAATTTACATAGTAAAATGTGGCATTATGTTAATTAATAAAAAAAATGCCGTTTGAAATCTCTGTTTTCCCAAGAAACAACAATGTCAAATATATACATAACTCCCAAAAAACTTGTTGCAACTGACGCTATTATATCAGAACTTCATTATTATGTCCATATTTATATGACTTGTTTATTATTTTTTAAGAAAAAAATTCAAGATAATTACTCCTATTTTGAAATTATGCTAAAACTTAATAAAAGTCCTTTTATTATTCATATATTTCATTATATTCATATTTTTTACAAACTGGACATATTTGTGAAAGAAAAAGAGATATAAAAGTGCGTAGTGTTATTAAAAATGTAATAGTTGACAGAAATAATAATCAAAAAAAGTTTTATAAGCGTCAAAGAAAAGTTAAAAAGTTTATACCATAGAAGTAAAATAGTAGTAAATACTATGAAATTTCCATTTCCTACATATAAAACTTTATAAACTGCAAAGAAAAAAAACTTTTTATAAAAAAATTTTTTTTTCTAAGATCTTAAACGTATATTGCAGGTGTTAAATTACGCAATTGTATAACAATATGGTTGAATTTTATTTGATATAAAAACATGATCGACATGGCTTATATATAAAAGTTGCACCGCATTTTATTATATAAATTCTATCAATCACATGCGGATCAGCAATTAAGTTTCTGTAAAGTACTATAAAATCATATAACTATAACGTAATTTTGACCATTTCAACTTTTGGAGGGGCTCAAGTCGAAATTATTTCGACCATTTCAACCATTTCAGAGGTCAAAATTAACAAATTTTAGTTTCATGTATAATTGTATTTATTATATTTATTGCAATATTCTATCCAATATCCTATCTAGAAATCAGAATATCAAAATTAAATCGATAAGAATCGATTTTAAATTGAATATTGAATAAAAATCAAATCTACTTATTATAGGACCCCGGATATCTCCAAAACAGGTCATAAGTCACACTTTCGGCAGATTGGCCCATTTTTATTTCGAGTCAAAATCGTTTTTATAAATATGCGCATCATGGTCAATTTTGATGAACTTTTTTTTAAATTGTAGAGCTAAATGAGGGCTACAAAATAAAAAAAGTTCATTAAAATTGAATTACTGGATGCTGAGATATTTACAAAAAACGATTTTTTGAGTTTTAGCAAAAAGGGGTGTTTTTGGCCAAAAGTCCATTATGACCTTTATATTAGATATCCGGGGTCCTCTTATTATAGCGCAGTATCGTTAGTTTATAATACAATCTAACCTTGATATACCAATATTTGATATATCAATATATTATTAAAAACTTGATATACTGATAAAATTTTATTTTTCCACTATATGTGATGATATATAAATATCGGTATAACTTTGATATAATGATATTTTCTAAAAATTTTATATATATCCCAATATATCGTTATATAAAGGTTTGACTGTAGTTTACAAGGTTAATTTTAGCCAAATTCATACTTTACTAAAAATGGCCAATTTTTTGAAATATTTTTATAAACCTAGATACAATGGCTTTTAAAACAATTGTGCAATTATTTTGTAAAATTTTTAAAATATATCAAGATATATTTAAGGTATTTTTGAAGGACCCCGAACAATATATATATAGGTCAGATAAAAAATTTAAAATTTACTAAGGTCAATAAGCAAATATTTTTCATGTTTGCTAAGCAAACTTTTATCTAACCCATAAATTTTTTACACTGCTAAGCAACTTATTTTATGACATATATATATTTATATATAATTTTTTTTATAAAATATGTATATAAAAAAAACTAAAAAAACAAAAATTTTTGAAATAATGTATGGATAAAGCTATTATTATTTTTTTGTAATATTACAACTTATAAATGTTTCTTATTAATATTTCGTATATCTGTTCTGTGACTTCAGAGCGTAATTTAGGCACTTTAGTCAAAGGAAACATCCAACACCTTCTTAAGTAAAGTTGTTTAGCAGGTTCGAATCTACTTACACATATATTTTTATCATGATTGAATAGATATTTATGGATTTATTCATGTTTTTTGTAACGCCACCAATACGCGGAATTTTTATTTTTAAAATTTACTGTAAAATTTGTCAAAAAAAATATTTTTAAAAAATTTTCTAAGTAAAAATGAAATAACTTTTATTCAAAAATTATAGTGTAAAATTATAAAAAAAACAGAAAAACACTTATTTTTTCCTTCTCACCCACCCGTTGCTCTCATTTTAAATATATATTTTTAACTGTTACACGGACACGTATATGATTTTTGATTTTAATGTTATGCGGATGCGTATTTGTTTTATCTAGGGGATAGATAAATAAACGGGGAGCCAACTCAAATGTTACATAGGCTGATCATTACTGACAAAACTGAAGCCTTATATAAAATTATATGAAATTATTAGAAGTCTTCGTAAATCGTTACTATATTTAATATAAAAAAAAAAATGCTTTAAATAATCATGAACAAAAAAATCACGCGAAATAGATATAACACGTACCTATCTCTGGTATAAATTTTATTTCGTTTCTGCTCTTAGTTGTTTAAAAAAATAGGATCAGCTACTATATATATCTTTTAATTATACAAACAATTAAGGAAAATGGTAAATTGCAAAAAGAAATAGTTATTTTTAACTAAAAGAATTTATTTCTGATATTTTTTTTTACTATTAGGATGAAGAGAAAACCTTTTTTAAAGATATTGGTAATTCTTTACTAACAAAAAGGTCAAAAAAAACTGAGGCACTGCAAAAACTTATGCATATCCGACCTGATCTTAAAGGAAAATCAGTTTATTTTTTTCCAACGTTAGATAGATATTTTGAAGGCATATTAATGTTTGATGCGAAAGAAAAAAAAGCCTATGTATATAGTGTAAAAAATGATCGCAAATATGAGACTTTTTTTAAGTGGATGATTGGATTAAAAAATCAAAAATTATTCAAAGGAAAAAAATCGTCTCTTACAACTATTTTTTTGGAATCCAATCCTACCAGTCCATCAATTGCATCAATTTTACGCGAGTCAGATTATCCTTTATATTGGAAATCATCTATGCTTATGAGTCTTGAAGATATTTTCATGTTAATTCAAGAAAATATTTTGCTGGGAGGAAAGTTTGCTGAAATTACAGCACAGAAGATTAATGGGGGTCTTGAACTTTATTTTTTTAAAAAAGAAGGCAAATCACTAGAAAAAAAAATATTATTTATAGCAAAAGGTATTTTACTTGAATATGAAGTATATATTCTTAATCATGTATTGCAAGGAACGCATCTTCCCTTTCCAGTTAAGGCAGGGAAAAGGACTCTCAATGATATAAAAGATCTTATTCAATATGTTTTTTCTCTTAATATTTGTTATGGACAAAGTACCACTGGTAATTTAAAACTAAATTATTATTTTTTTTTGTTTTATGTATATTCTTACTTGTATTATTTAACAAATATCTTTAAAATTAAAGGTTTGGAAGATGTAACATATGTACGAGGAACTCAACTAGTTAATAATGCACAAAACTCTAGTAAAGAACATACTCCTTTCGCTTTTTTAGAAAAACAAGGTCAGCCCGATGAAGCATATCGGCATGTAGATTGTATGTTTATAGTGAAAAGTAAGAATAAAAATATATGTGAGAATTGTGAAAAATTGAAAAAGACAATGCAACAAATTCACCGAAGAATTTTAACTGGTAAAAATTCTATAAAAGTTATACATGCATCCAAAAATCTTCTTATAGAAAAAGTCAAAGAACAAAGAAAAAGTTATTAAAGTGCAAAGTATGAAAATTTCTAATATAAAAAAATATTTGGAAAAGAGAGTAGAAAAGGAAGAAGTAAAAATATCAGATGAGATGGCAAGCGTTGTTCATGATGTTACTAAAAATATTACTAGCAAAAATACAGATATTTCACATTTTCATCCTATTTTTGAGGAACTTATTCGTATTCAAACAGGAAAATCAAATGGAACAAGATATCATCCAATGTAAGAATTAAATAAAACTAATTAAAATCTACAAAATAATAACTTAATTTTATTGTTTTACAGGTTTTTACGTTGGGCCATATCAGTTTATAGCAAATCTGGACATGCGGCTTATAGTGCAATGAAAACAATTATGCGTTTACCATCAATATCTACACTTAAAAGTTATATAAACGAAAATGAACAATGTTCGGGATGGCAAAACAAAATTGTTAGTCAGATATTAGCAAATTTAACAGCAAACAATATTTGGGGATATGGACAGGTAGGGTTTTTTTCACATGACTCTTTTAAAATTCAAAAAGGTAAGTCATTTATTCCTAAATATATATAAAAATCTATCATATTTAAATAGATCTTAAATTTTACAACTTTAATAATATAGGTCTTCTTTGGGATCAACGTAAAAATTGTTACGTTGGTTATTTGGACTTTGAAAATGAAATGCAAGAATATAAAGAATTTGCTATACAATGTCAAAATGAAGTTGAATTTTCAACAGAAAAAAATTATTCACCAAATTCATTTGATCAAAAATATGGACTTGCAACTCAGATTCATCAATTTGTTTGGCATTCAATAACACATAATTTTTCCTTTCCTATAGCCTATTATGGCATTAATAATATAACGGCACACAACTTAAATACTTTAATTTTTGATCTTGCAGCAAAATTAGAATGTGTGGTATACAGTCAACTCCCTCTATAGTCACTCCCGTTATAGTCACATTCTACTATATAGTCACACCAGTTGAATGTTCAAAACACTTTATTATTAAAATCTATCCTATATAGTCACAATCTATCTATAGTCACTATCACACCTATCCTCAAAAATCTTATATAAAAAAGAACCGTTTATAATCACAGTTATATAAAGAATATATTAAATAACTTGGCATCTAATAATCGTACAAAGATGTACCATAGCTTGTTAGAATCGTCTCACTGAGACGAATCGAATGGTGGTAGTTTTATCCTTTTACTTTGCTAGTGTTTACGGCCAGACCACCCATTGCCTCTTATTATTTACTAATCTCTGCTTGTGTCCCCTATCATCTTCTGGGTACCATAATACCGAGTACTTAATTCCTCAGGAACAGCACCACTTAGAAGACATCCCCCATTGGGCCATTTTAGGCTGATCTGAAGCTAGGTACACGCCGCCTACTCATCCTTAATCCATTGCATGATACTGGTACTCAATTTATTTTACGACCTTTAGAGAGCACCTACATCAGGAAGTCAAATGACTGTTGTGCATCATAATGTATATCACATCCAGATGTTCACTATTATTTCGGTAATATTCATTAACGATGCGTCACTATCAATTCATTATTTAATAATTTACATTTTAACATTGTTAAATTTTATATATGTTGCAATGTTTATTATATATACATTGAATATAATTTTTCACGCTTGTACATTGGTTTTACATAATTTTTAATGTCATTTCCTAGAAATTAAAACATAAAAGTATTGACCAAATATTCATTGTTTTTTTCAAATCGTGGTATTATATGAATAGGTTCTACAACTGAATCTACTGGTATAAATTCATATTGAGAAGTAAGTTTTATCCATGGACAATCATACAAGTTCAGCCTATTTTTGTATTTATAATCATACCACCTTACTAGTGCTAAATAAAATGCTTCATTAAATGAAGAAATCTTGACCGAACATAATATTAATACCTATAAAACTTAATTAGGTTTTGTAATTATAATAAATTTATAATTTTTGTAAAAACTTACTTTTCCAAAACACAATCCATCATATGTAGTGTAATCTTCGATTTCATTACTATCCATATTAATCGAAACATTATCAAAAATAGGCTGACCATACCAATTAGAATTTGCACGAACCGTATCCCCACTAGATATCACCGCAGATCCATACCATTTAACAGATATGATTAAATGGGTTGTAATAAATTCCGCCAAATTGATTAGATCAAAGAATTTATCTAAAGTTGGTAAAAATTGATTAAATGCCTCCAATGCTTCTGGTGCTAAAGTAGTTGTATTTCGATATGATGAAACAAATTTATCAAATGATGATAATTCAAAAGTGAAAATTTTTCCATTCATCACAGATGTATTTTGTTTAACATTAGATCCAACTGGCTTTGAAAATTGAAACAAGTAATTGATTATATTCTGTCTTCGTACCTAAAATTATTAATCATCAGTATCATAATATTATAGTAAATTAATTATTAATTTAGGTGATAACTTACCGTATTTAGCATTTGTAATGTTGCATCACGTCGATTACTTATTCTGTATGGATTTTTGACCCATTTTTTATGAAGTGATTCATACGTTTCAGTCACAAAACCATTAATAGCGCCATGCTCTTTAATTGCATCAATGACGCGATACATCCAATTATGTAGTTTCGGTAACTGCATTTGTGATGGTGAATATGGTGATAATAATTTTATGAACCCTTTTGCCCAATTAATTATAAGTGTCTATAGAATATAAATAGGTTAATATATTAATACCATCAAATATATATAAGTTTTATTATTATATACTGTACCTTAAAAATTTCTAGGTCTGATTCTGTAAATTCATCTTTACGTGAAAAGATATACATTTGGTTCCAATTGACATATAAATTAACCAACTGTTTGTCCATATTATCAGCTTGATGTGTTGTATAATTAGACTTGTGAAGTTTAATAATAATACCATCAACAACAAATACAAGTTGTCGCATCATTGATCGAAATTCTTCGGCCGTAAATCTTTTAATATTACCAAGCCTATATTTAAATAATTTAAGTCCTGAAAAACGTGGGATTTTTGCTAATCTATCATCAAATTCTATTACGCCATCTGAGCCACACCATTCTGCCAATAAATCTCGTGTATATTCAACTTGATATTTATATAAGCCCAGATCCAGGTGATGCATTCTATCAGGCATACGTTCGATATATATTAATGTTTCGCCTGATATGTATATATATTAAAGATAATTATATAATAATATCCCACAATTAAATTTGAATGATAATACTTACGGTAATGTCCAAAAAATATTTTTCATGTTATGGAGTGAATATTTTGTAGCATCACCATTATTTAATACATTTTGCATCATTATTGGAGTGCGTAATTGAATTGTTGAGTGATCAATTAATGGGTTATTAAACTCGTCTCTTAATGTTATACATGTATAACATGGCATATTGCAGTTAGGGGAGCTATAAGTTAATGTTAAAGAGTGATGCTCTGGCATATCTCCGAGTAATTCAGATAAAAATGGATAACACCATATGATACCATTGTCAGTACGTAAATCAAAACTTCCTGATCTGATCGGTTCAATGAGAACTTCTAGTGAACGCTGAAAAAGATAATGCTTCACCATAGAACAGTCCTTCCGTTTCTTAAATTCATTTGTTTCTTTTATCCTAGGTAAATATGCTAATAAAGCTTTTGCATCTGGTTTACTTCGACGCCAATTAGGAATGTTGCCTAAGGTCAGATATATGGGATGCTCTGATTAAGGTTGCTTGTCTAAACCTCTTCAAAATCCTACGATTAGTTTCGTCAAAATTTTACTATAAATTTATTATAGTTTTGGCAGAGTTTCGGCAGTTTCGGCATTTATAATAAGTTTTGGCAGTTTCGCCTTTCTCCAAAGTTTTGCCAGTTTTTTAATATAACTTTAATATAGTTTCGGCAGAATTTCGCTTTTCGGCGAAACGCCATCTTGCCTAAACCCCTAGGTTTCGGCAAGCAACCTTAGCTCTGATGTCTTACCGAGAACATCACATGTTGTAGCGTCTGAATAGAGGATGATATAAAGTACTTTGGAATTTTCGCTAATTGATGACTGAGCCCGACCCCACCATTCGCTATTATATTGTTCTCCGTAACATCTTTCATTTTCACCATTAATATTTGTCAGGTACTTCGGCATAAAATCAAACACACAATGTTTAAATATATCTTCATTACTTAACAACTCTTTGATGGTATCATAAATTGTTCGATGATAAAGTATATATTGTTTTTGGTTATATTCCATGATAACCGTTTTTTTATATAAAATATGAGGAATTTGCATAGAATCTAATAATTTTCGTGCAGCTTTGGCATTTGAAGGTAGAATAGCCGTTGAATCCATATGAAAATTATTGAATAAACTAATAATATCATTCGCAACAGAATCAGAAAGGTTATGTTTGGTAAGCAAATGTACAAAAGCTTCATATGCTGAATTCGGAAATGATGGTATTGCATTATTTGTTTCTTGAACTTTTTGAGCTGTTCTAACATCTAGAACCGTTAAAATAGACGAACTTACAACCGTTGGAAATAATAATGTATAATTTTGGTAATATTGGTCTTCAGTTTCAACAAAAATATTATCTATTTCATCATTACTTTCAATGTCACTTTGAATTTCTTTCTCACTTATATTTTCGTCAAAAATTAGCAGCTCATCATCCTGTAATACAGAAACGTGTTATAAGATTTGTGCAACTATATAACGATTATAACGATAAATTTCTTAAAAAAATATATATATACTTTACCTTCCAAGCATCATGAACATTTATGTCTGAAATTTGTTCTTCACACGGAGTAATAATGTCGTTAATTAAGATAGGTGAGAGAGCGGGTCCTTGTTTGTTATTTCTGGCGACAACTGGCTCACTTATATTAGTACTTTCTTCACGTGTTAAATTATTTTCGTCTAGGTACATCTGGTCTCGATGTGACTGAAGGTGATTTCGATAAGCTCCACGTCTACTAAATGATCGTGGACAGTATTTACATTGGAATATATTTTTTTTATATCCTTTCTTAGTTGTTGACATGATTAATTTTACGGTATATTTTGTCTTTATCTCAAGAATTTTTACGTTATTTTAACTTGTTGAATTATTGTCTACGTATATATAAATATATATATGTATATCAATTGTGTGATTAGTAATAGACTTTTTGATCAATTAATTGATTTATCATTATATTTTAAATATTAAATAGTCGATATGATACTCCTTTTTTTTTTTATTTTTTTTTAACAATTTTTAACAAAAACCATGTCATCTCGTAAAAACAAAAAGATTCCACCATCTAAAAAAAATTCTCCAAACAATGCACCATCTAAAAAAAATTCTCCAAACAATGCACCGTCTAAAAATATTCTTCCAAACAATACACCATCTAATAATATTTCTCCAAACAATGCACCATCTAATAATATTGATCCTTTAACAGCTTTCGCACCTAATAGAAATCTTCGATCTGCTTCTCGAAAGGTAAATAATAATGTTGTTATTTCATAAATAAGAAAAAACAATTATTCATTTCGCTAATAATTAACATTTATTATAGGTGCAAAAACAACCAGTTTTACCATCAAATAATAATAAAGATGATAATAACAATGGTTCAGTTTTGAATAACACTAGCAATATAAATCGTAAAGCGTCAAGATCCGAATCTAGCGGACTCAGCGGTAGAACATCATCTGAATCCATTAATAGGACGTTATCGACTTCAACTTCTGGCTTTAAGGTGAATGTTAATTTAACTATAATTATACTAATTTATAATTTACCGACATTTCATCGTATATTTTTATTTAGAATGTTTTTGTTTTAATTAATGATGAAGAACAAGAGCATCATTCCAAAAGAAAGAGCAGTGTGGATATTAATAATATAACAAAATGTAAGTATTAACAAAACAATTTTTCATAATTTTTAATATTATTTTCGGTAACTATAGTATTATTAATTTTATACAGTGCCCCGGCTAAATGAAAAAGATGTTAATTTGTTATGTAAGGCGTTGCAGTATTCTAAGAGTGCGTACGAAGAAGCAATAGCGGCCAAGGAAGCCGCAATTCGCACGGAACTTGCTATTAATGAATTCATAAAAGAATGGAAAAATACTTCTGAAGAGAAAGTTGATTATAATGACAACAAAGATCCGGGAAAAAAAAAAGTGTTTTGGTACAGTGTAAGTAAATATGTTCATAACTGGTTTATTATTTTCAAATTCTTTTCTCTAGTAACTATTATCCTACTTTTTTACAATTTAGAATACCTTGGTTAAATCGTGCAATGATCTTTTCCAAACTGACAAAAATCCTACAGATGAAAGTATGCGGGAAGCAATTTATACAGCTTTAGTTAATGAACATCCAGATGAAGTTGAAAAAATAGAAAAGACTAAAGATGGATGGTTCAGGTATTGGACCGAAGTATTGCAATCACCGGTAACTTGTTTCTATCATACTTGATTATAATTATAGATTATTTACATCAAAAAACTACAATATAAAAATTTTATTATTACAGGCTCGTTATGAATTTCGTATTAAACGCGCCAATTATGTTCGAAAAATTAAAAATGCAACGATGAATGTATTTGGCAAAGTATTTATCGGGGATTATCCAGGTCATAAGGCATCACCTTCAGAAGTATTAGCCTGGAAAACTTCTAAAAATGCAAGATGGGCGTATGAAAATCTTTGGAACGGCGTAGATGAAAGTGGCAATGATCCTTGTGATACTTATATTAGCTGTATCACTAAAGAAGTTCTGAAATCTAATGAACGTACTAGTAATAACTGTTTGTTTATTATAGCTATTGTAGATTTAATGTTTGATCCTAACATTCAGACTACAGTACTCTCTGGTGAATCAATAATTAAATGTATGGCTGAAAAAGCCAAAGCTAATGAGGATATGGAATTACAACAGAAATCCAATGAATTAGACGATGAGGAAGCCGAGAATGAAAATGTTGAAAATGATGAAATTGCCAAAGATAGGAATGCCGATGATGAAAATGCCGATGATGAAAATGTCGATGATGAAAATGCCGATGATGAAAATGCTGAGGATGAAAATGCTGAGGATGTAGATATATAATTAACGTATGTTGGTAATTTTAGTCATGTTATTTATTAAATACTTATTGAATATGCACTAATATATTATTCATCAGTATAAAAAAGATATGAATATGAGGTCTATACTGATAGAGTAAGTATTTCACAATTTAAAAGAATGGCTGTATAGTGGAACTAAAAGGACATTACACAAATTCAATAATAAATTTAAGCGTACAAATAGATATGTAGCATAATTTTTAATGTATAAAAATGTATAATGCAAAATATAATAAATCTGATGTTTACTTAATAATTATTCGTAATGTATATTACTAATTTTTTGATGTTTATTGCTTAAATATTCATTGGATGTACTGACGAATGGTCCGATATACATACATTTTTTTGATGTTTATTAAAAGATTGATGTACTTTGAAATGTACATCATTTTTAAAACTTCCTGATGTACTTTCATGGAGGACTTTCGACAGGTAACATCAACCATCCAGTACCCTTCCATACCACCATTTTAGGTACTAAGTCTCACTCAAAGGCCACTACAGCCCGCGATTACCCAGCACCAATAGTACAGTTGTTTACCCCTGCCGGTATACTTTGTAGTGACCACTCGACAGGAAGTAGCAGGCATCTGTCCAGGATCACCCTTGCGGTGGGTATCAACCACTCAGGGAATACCAACCAGAACCCAAAGAGTAGGGAATCGAACCCTATAACCACGCACCTGCTACGTTCGCACGAACACCTTGCTTGGTCTAGGACCTAACAGAAGTCAAACTACCACTAAGACATCGCACCCTCAGCTTTACCATCTAGGACGACCATCTAGCCATTACTGACCCCAAGTGGTATCGTAGAGTGACCACCCGGACAGGAAGTCCCCCCAGGTATAGTAGTGACCTTAAGGACAGGACTGCGCGACATGCCAATGGCTCGCTAGGGAACGTTAGAGGCTTGTGACCGCCCTATTGAAATGTGCAGCCTAACTGTACACACTAATTCACCATGATGCAGTCCAACTACACTAATCCCTGTACCTTCACGCTATTGGTTGTAGCGTCGCGAGTAAAATTCGTTTAATTTCCGTGATCGGCGGAATTGAACCTGCGGACCTCACCGTCTCGAGGCTTAATGAGGTCTCGTGACTAACCACTGAGATAGGGTGATCAACCCTAGTTTTATCCTTTTACTTTGCTAGTGTTTACGGCCAGACCACCCATTGCCTCTTATGAGACTAACTCTAACGTCTGGTCCTATCATCTTCATGGGCACCATAATACCGAGTACTTAATTCCTCGGGAACAGCACCACTTAGAAGACATCCCCCATCGGGCCATTTTAGGCTGATCTGAAGCAGTACACGCCGCCTACTCATCCTTAATCCATTGTATGATACTGGTACTCAATTTATTTTACGACCTTTAGAGAGCACCTACTTTCATGGAGGACTTTCGACAGGTAACATCAACCATCCAGTACCCTTCCATACCACCATTTTAGTACTAAGCCTCACCTCAAAGCGCCACTACAGCCCGCGATTACCCAGCACCGATAGTACAGTTGTTTACCCCAAGTGGTATACTTTGTAGTGACCACTCGGACAGGAAGTAGCAGGCATCTGTCCAGGATCACCCCTTATGGTGGGTATCAACCACCAGGGATCACCAACCATGGACCCAAAGAGAGGGGAATCGAACCCCATAACCAAGCTACCTGTTCTGCGCACGAACACCTTGGTTGGTCTAAGACCTAACAGAAGGTCAAACTACCACTAAGACATTGCACCCTCAGCTTTACCATCTAGGACGACCATCTAGCCATTACTGACCCCAAGTGGTATCGTAGAGTGACCACCCGGACAGGAAGTCCCAGTATAGTAGTGACGCCAAGGACAGGACTGCGCACATGCCAATGGCCTCATAGGGAACGTTAGAAGGACACCATGACCCTTAGTTGAAATGTGCGGCCTAACCGTACACACTAGTTCACCATGATGCAGTCCAACTACACTAATCCCTGTACCTTCACGCTATTGGTTGTAGCGTCCGCAGTAAAATTCTTTTTTATTTCCGTGGTCATGGGAATCGAACCTGCAACCTCACCATACTCAGGCTTAATGAGGGTCTCAGTGACTAACCACCAAGATAGGGTGACCAACCCTAGTTTTATCCTTTTACGATCACTGGCTGATGAGTTATTCAACAAAATGTTAAGCATTGGCATTATTATATTCCTTGATTTACGTTTACTGCGCCATTTAACATTTTGCTAAATATCTCGGTACCTAGTGATTGTAAAAAGACGATTAATAGCTCGTTGGAATCGCCTCATCAAGACGAATCGAATGGTGGTAAGCTCATCTCTCTATGATCAATATTGACAGAGTTACTACTTAAAAACTATTTAATATTTTTTAATTTCGGAAATTGATCTAGTGATTGGATTTCGATGTATTTTATACCATTAGATTCGTCGCATCAAGACGAATCGAATGGTAGTAAGATCGTCTCTCTAGGATCAATATTGGCAGAGTTATTACACAAAAACCATTAATATTTTTTTAATTTTGGAAATTAATCTAGTGATTGGATTTCGATGTATTTTATACCATTAGAACCGTCTCATCAGGACGAATCGAATGGCGGTAAGATCATCTTTCTATGATTAATATTGGAGGAGTTACGATACAATAAAGTTTTAGGTATAATTTTGGCCAAAATTATGTTAATTTTTGGCCAGAATTATGATATACTAATATAAGAAATTTTTTATATAGTCACATCTCTTTATAATCACCAAATATGGACTGTCCCAAATGTGTGACTATAAAGAGAGTTGACTGTATATACAATTGGTTCAATATGTGATGGAGCGGGAGAAAACAGACAACACATAAAAAGTTTTGATTGGTATGCATCAAAATGGTCTTCAGGTGATATTGTTGAAGTTAATTTTAATAAAATCAGAAATTATTTTCATACTGCAAAGATTATAGATAGTAATCTTGAAAAAATAAAATTTACTGTGCATCGGCTAAATTCTAATAATTCTGAAAAGGTTACAATTGAATGATCTTTTATTCACCCATCAATGCCATCTAAATTGAAATGGAGAGTTAATGATCTGTGTGAATTTAAAAGTCCAAAAGATAAACAATGGCATTTAGGAAAAATTACCCATTTTGATCCAATTACATCAATATTTACTGTAGAAATTTCTGGAATTACAGAAGGAATACTTGCTAAAGAAGGATGGCAAGTTTTTGATTATCATATTAGTGAATTTTTACGACCTGTTTATGATAGCCAAAAACTTTCAGTAAGTCATAAAGCAATAAATCCAATTACTGGCGAAGACTGGTTTTTTATTAGCGATCCAACTCATGTCTTTAAAAAGCTTAGAAATAATTTATCAAAAAGTCATATAGGCGAAAAAAATGCTAGAGAAATTATATTTAATAAAAAAGAAATTAGTTGGAAACATATAAAAGGTGTATATGAACATACGAATAAGCATGCAACAGCAAAAGCTACAAAGCTTACAAAACGCCACATATGGCTTACATCATGAAGTAAAATGCGTGTTGATTTAGCAGAACATACATTGTCAAAAGAAGTCGAAGATGCATTGAGATCTATTAAAGAGCTTAAAGATATTTTAAAAGGAACTAGAGTAAGCAAATTGTAAAATTTAAAGCATTAATTTTAGAATGAAAATTAATATTTTTTTTCAAAGCATTTTATTAGATACTCACGAAAATATTGGCAAATAATGCATAGTAAAATCAACTTTAAGTCTTTAAAGGACCCACGTATTGATACTTTAAAAGAAATTCGTGATTGGTTTATATGTGGTAATAAACAAAAAACAGAGTCTAAGGAGTGGATTTCACTACAATGTCAATTTAATTTGATTTTATCAATTAACGGCTTTCTTGAAATGCTTGAATATATCTTAAAAAAATATCCAAATTCAATGGTCCAGCCAAGGCGCATTTCACAAGATGTACTTGAAGGACTTTTTGGTGTTATTCGCGAAATTGGTGGAGATTCATCTACACATACGCTTAAGTCTTATGGTTATGCTCTAAACAAATGTCAAGTAGTAGCATTAGTTTCATCTGAAGTGAAAAGTATTAATTATGGAAAGGCTGATGGTACTGAAACTGGTATTACTACTTTAACTAGAAGGTAAGTGGTTTAAAATTAATATTAAAATATTAAAATCTTGTTTAAAATATTTTTTAATTAGAGATTATCGAAAAGAAAATCAAGATAATAATAAAAAAAATAATTATATACATCAAAAGTACAATTCCCGTTTAGAACAATTATCACCTATTTCTCATGATGTCTTTGAAAGCCTTCTTGTAGATGATTTGATAATGGGAAAAATCAATATTCCATTAGGATCCCATGATAAAAATGTTGAACAGGAAAACTCTAGAATTTTTCACCTCCAAAATGAACGTTATAATCTTATAGAAGCCATTTTTTATGAGGATTCTATTGATGAATTATTGCAAAAATGGCAAAATATAGTTAGAAAAATGGCCCATAATGCTGTTCCAAAAAAGATAGGAGTTCAATGGTTAGCTAGCTGGAATTCTCACCTTGAAATTAGCCTCAATAACTTTCAATGTTCAGGAAGTTGGTATCAAGATTTTCTTGTAACGGCTAATTTGAATGGTTCTTCAACTCAAAGGCTTGTTGCATACATGCTTTTACAAAAAGTAATCAAATTTACATTTAGTAAAAAAACAGAAAAAACTCATCTTACAGCTAATCAATATCTGATACCCGAAAAAATTATTGTCCTGGAACCTGCAGAAGTGTCAAAATTCTCCTATATTGTTGGATGGATCGTTTATAAGCTAACTAAAAGTGATAATGCAACAAAATCACATCCTAAATTTGAAACCATCTATGCTTACCTTATGTCTTTAAATTCGGAACAAGTTGTTTATAAGCAAGATGTTCAATCTCAAACAACAAATATAATTCCAGGCCAAGAATTCCTACAATTTATGTATAAGATGGAATCATTGATCTTTCAATTATTTGAAAAACACAAAGAGTTTGGTCCAAACATCCTTCAATACATACATAATAGTTTACTATGCAATATACCATTATTAGAATCTTTTAACATACTTCTTAATACGTCTACATGTCAAAAATTGGAGTTAAAAGATGATGTTAAAAATTGTCTTTATGAACGTATTGTTTCTACCTATATGAAGAGTAGACAAAAATCTTGGCGAAGATTTAATGATCTTATTCCTGAAAAAGGTACTTCAAGTCTTCGAGAAAATCTTAAATCTATGCGTAATAATAACCAAATCAAAAATAAACATACGTTAAAGAAAACCAGCATTCCGAAAGATCCTGTACTTGGGTTAAAGCAGCTTCAAGTTTGGGCACGGTTAAATGGCGCTGAAGAAGAGTTCACAAAGATATTTTTAGTGAGTGAGTTACAATAGTTACTTTGGGCGTTTGGAAATAATGTAAAAACTGATAAAAAAAAAAAGAATTTAATACCCTTAGTTTTGGATCACCTTAAAAAAGAAACTCCTTTCTCTAAGGAAGCCATACCAAAAGGGCAAATTTTTAAATAAAGTACTTATTAAAAATTAAATAAAAAAGATTTAATAATTTTAAATGAAACGTAGTTATTCAATAAAAAGAAAAGTGGTCTAAGAAAAGCTACAGTGGTTCAATTTCAATAAAAAAACATTCCTCAAATAAAGGACAAACGGGAGACCTTAACTTGTAGGATCAGCTACTTTTCTATGCATATACGTCGAAAAAATTAAAATTTTCATGCAATTTAATATCTATGCTTTGTTTGTGTAACAGAGATTTTAGGCTTCAGTTTTTTCAATACTTTGATCGGGCCTGTGTAACATTTGAGTTAGCCCCCGTTTATTTATCTATCCCCTAGGTTTTATCAAAAACACGTTACACGATCACGTCTAAAAATGTTCCCTGTATTATGTATACAATTAACTTATTCTTTGTATTAAAAATAGTAAATTTTTTTTATACAAACATGTTTATAACTTTGTTTACATATTTTATTAGATTTTTTTAATATGAAAATGTAAATATATATTATATTATATATATATATTAAAAATTAAATATACTATATGAAATATATATCCGACTATTAATAATTTAATACTCTGCTATGCATAATTATATCTGACTATTTAAAAATTATGTTATCAAATAAGCAATAATAAATCTCACATAGGAAAAATTTTTATATGTTGGTTAAGCAAACTCAAAACCTACCTTTATATATATTGTTCGGGGTCCTATTTTTGAGATTTAATTATATTATAATAATATATAAAATAATAACAAAAATATTAAAAAATTATTGTGATATTATTTTGAGTTATTTTTATAGACCTAGATACAATATAATTACAAAATAATAGCAAAAATATAATAAAAACATTTTGATGTATTAAATGTATTTTTGTATAGTGCATATCACCTAAACTCATCAAATAAAATTAGTGATTTCAAAAAGCTAATTACTTGTTGCATCATGTTGGTATAAGGATGATATAATTGATGGAAATAATGATATTTGGCAGCAATCACCTATAACTCTATGTATAAATTCAAATCAAGAACAGAATAATGATCAATACTCAGTGTATAAGTTTGATTATATTAAACAAATTCGTAGTGCTGAATTCTACAATCAAAATTTAAGAGAAATTAACTGTACATAACGAAAATATGGCAAAGCACATGGTTTAATGCGAAAAGCACTTGACACTGCAATTGCCACTAATTCTTATGATGAATTTATAGGTATTTGCCATGGATTTATATCAGATAAACAAGCAATTCTAGAATCAGGTCAGAATATGGAAGAAATCAATTTTAACATTAAAAATCCTATAATTATTACAAAAAAAGGAAGGCCAGCTGGAAGAGCAAAGAGTTGTGTTGAGATTCAAGACCAGCATGCTAGAAAATGACGACATTTACAACCATTAGATGATAATAATCAAATGTCAAATAACAATGCAAGTGGAAGTAATAATAATGAAAAAGACAAGTGAAAGACTTGTCAAAATTGTGAAGAAAAAGGGCATAATAGGGCAACGTGTAAGTTCATTAGTCAGAATGTGTAAATTATTTCAAATATATGTATTGTTGATTGTACATTAGCAAATGGGATGAAATGCTATTTATTCATTAATTAGATCATGTAAATTGCTATCTATTGTATGCATTACAAATTGTATGTTGACTGTATTAATAAAATGAAAATATTTGCTTTGCATTTTGATTGTATCAGTTTTTTCATATTGAAAGTGTCTAAAACTATGCCAATAACATTTCAAAGGCTAATTTACATTTGTAGAATATAAACTTCCATGATTAAGATTGTAATTAGATTACCGGAGGTTAGGATTGTTAGGATTAGTTAGGGTTAGAGTTAGGGTTAGAGTTAGGGTTAGGGTTAGGGTTAGGTTAGGGTTAGATTAGGATTGGGATTAGGGTTAGGATTAGGGATTATGGTTAGGGATTATGGTTAGGCTTAAGGTTAGGCTTAGAGACGTGTAAATTTTTTTTTCAAATGTCTTTACTAACTTTATTATTGTATTCTACTTTCTTATTCAGGTAAAAGCCACTATCAGACTATATCAGTAGAGTTATATATGTGCTAATCACATGACTAGGGAGGAATTTTCCCCCCGGTTAAGATTAGAAATTTTGAAATTTTAATAGGTCATTGATATTTCTAAAAAACAATTGATTCGTATCGGGAAAAGATCGACTCAACTGAATGATTATCAGTTATCTGATCTTTTTTTTATTTCTTTTAGAAACGAATTCGTTCGTTTTTTTTTCAACAATGGGGCGTGTCGTTCATTAAATTTAATATATGATCAACTATTTTTAACTATTTTAAAGAAACAATGACTGAGCAGTCAGGTCAGTCTTTCAGTAGACTTATAGGAATGCAAGAAGTGCGGAAGGTTAGTGTATTTTTTGTTTTTTTTATTTTTATTTTTTTTATTTTTTTCACCTTATTCTTATTTCTTTAGGAACGGGTCTCTTCTCTTGGAACGGCGATTTTGGTGACTACTGAAAATGCGAAAGACACGGAAAGTTAGTATGTTTTTTTTCGTTTTCTTTTTTTAATTTTATTGTTTTTTTCTTTACTTACCTAATTCTTATTTCTTTAGGAACGAGTCTCTTCTCTTGGAACGGCGATTTTGGTGACTACTGAAAATGCGAAAGACACGGAAAGTTAGTATATTTTTTTTCGTTTTCTTTTTTTAATTTTATTGTTTTTTTTCTTTACTTACCTAATTCTTATTTCTTTAGGAACGGGTCTCTTCTCTATAAGACCTATATGCCATTTAGCTTGAGTTGAACATCGTAAAATCTTGTAAAAATGGCGACATGGATATCCATGTGTTATAAGAAGATTAACGTACAACGATGTGATCCATCCACTAACAAAATAACATAATGAGTTTTGGTTCCACAAGATATAATCAATCGCCAAATTTCTAAAATTTGATCCAAACCAATTTTAGAAATGATATCAGTGAGGTGTACTTTAACAACTTCATAGTTGTCTTCCCTCATTCCTTCATTATAATCAGTATTTGTTTGTTCCTATTAAAAAGGCAAATGTGTTAATTAATATGAAATATGAATAAACAAACAATTCTCTAAAGAAATAATAATTACCTGTATTATAGAATCAATAATTGCAACATCCATCTTAAAACTATCATAATAAAAACACTCTTGCATTTGCTTACAAACTAAAAATACCATTGCAGGCATAAGAAATTCCGAAACAACTTTTTCAATGGATTTAAAATATGCTTTAGGAATAGTTGCAAGACCAACTATAGGTATTTGGTCTTTGTATTCTTCTACCCTTGCGTATTCTGATTCCTTGTCAAGTACATATTGGATCTCTTTTACTAATGTTAAAAGAGAACGAACACAATCATGAATTTTGTGATTCAAACTTTCAACTCGTTGAGTGCTATTTGCACCAGCTGTAAATTGATTATTTGTATAACATACAGCCCATTTGTATTTTAAAGGATCCAATTGTTTTCTTATATAATTACCAGCTGATGGATATTTTAATTTCAAATGCTCCCAACGATTTTCAAAAAGTGTTGAAATCAATGTATTCCTACAATGAAAAAATTCTTCTCGAAATGCTTTAAATTCATCTGATTTCAACTTATTCCGAAGATTTTTCTTCAAATTAAGGTCAATATGAAATATACATAAACAATGGATAGTATCTGGAAATTCTAAACTTATTGCATTGGCCATTGCTGGGTCAGAATCAGTAAATACAACTTTCGGTATAAGATCATTAGTACCTTTTTTAATCATACTTAATGCCCAAATGAAACTTTCTTCTGTTTCATCTTCAAGTAATGCAGTTGCAACAAGTCGTGTACGATTACAATTGTCAATAACTGCAAAAAACAAGCCATCATATTATATTTGTTAGTTCGAGACGTAGTGTCAAAAAATAGAACATCATGATAACGCGTCCATAAAAATTGTTGATCCGGTGTCATCCATAATAATCCACACAATCATCATTCAATTCCATCAAATTTAGTTTCTATAAACCAACGTGAGTCATCTGTTTGTTGTGAATATAAAAATTTCATTAAATCCGAAGCATCAAATTCAATTCTTGATGCTAATTTCTTTTTTGAAGCTTGGATGGCATTATATAAATTTTTCTGGTGGATTTTTCTTCCAGGAAACTTTCCTCTTAAGAGCCGAACGATAGTTTGTGCGCCAGTTGTTCCATTTTGTACACAAAAATCTATAAATTGAATCATATCTTCACCAAGCTTACGATATTTAGCAATATTGGTTGAAGGAGAAGGTATCATTTGATGATTGTGTTCATCAACAACAGTAGTGAACGAAATTCTTAAAGAGTTTTTTGGAAGATTTCCATTAACTCTCCACTTACATCCTGTAGCTTTAGACTGGCAATTTCTTTGATCATTTGGATTCAATATCTTTTTTGGTTGATAGTTACCTGCACAACAACATTCCCAACTAATTTTTCGTAGGATTTTATTATCATCATTTTCAGTTCTTTTCCGCCGAATACTGAAACCTTTTTCCAACGCGTAATCATTTAAAAATTTCTCAGCTTCATCCCAAGTTTGAAAAGTTTGTCCTAAAGTCAGGTTTGAAGTTGGATTTTCAATATCATCTTCAGATGAAGAATCGATAATTAGAAAATTTTGATGTTGTTTGTCGTGTAACAATTCAACATTTGTCAAAGTTTCATTTAAAGAAAAATTAGAAATTTTTTCGGTCATCTCTATAATGAGGAGTTGTATAACGAGTAACAAGGAAAGTTTACAAAAAAGTTTATTGTAACACGTAAGGCAAGGTTTTTATATAATGAGGAGTCGTACAACGAGTAACAAGGAAATAAGTTTATTGTAACACGTAAGGCAAAGGTTTTTATATGATTACAAATCATACAAATCACATGAAATCAGTATCACGTGAAGGGAGGAAATTTATTTCCGGTGAAATGTAGTTATTTTCTTAAAATTTTCCGATATAGTTTTATAAATAATAACGGATACCAATATACCTATCATGCCATATCGGACATCATTATAATTTATAACCCGATACCTCATCATTCGACCAATGATACTTCGGACGCTCCAACGGTTCCCGTTTCCTAGTATTTTAATATGCATTGGAAGAAATAAGTTGCGCAAAATATATTGTTTATTTCATGATTTACATTTATACATACATTGTAGCTTGCAATAAATTTATTTATGCTTCATCTAGCGTGATAATGCAGTATGCGCAAAATATATTATTTATTTCATGATTTACATTTTATATACATTGTAGCTTGCAATAAATTTATTTATGCTTCACCTAGCGTGATAATGATAATTGTAATGCCAACGAAATGAAGTGAACAATCACCAATAGTTGATTCAAATTTTCTCTATACATTCAGATGTTTAAAGTTGTAAAATTTTTTTTAATCTTGCTTCTTCCTTGTGCAATTTTGGTGATTTATTATCCACAATCTCACTTAGGCCAAAATCAATAAAAAAGTAACGGCGACTTTTTGGCTCATATAGTATATTTCTTGGGGAAATATCGTTGTGTAAGACGCCAAGATTATGTATTGATCTAAGTTGATTGACTATTAACTCTTTCTCCTTTTTTGTGAGTCTTGCTGGATCAATATGACGGGAGTCCTCAATTAACTGTAACGCTAATGCAAAAAGATATCTGTCATAAATGTAACCTTTATAGAATAAACGTGGAACATCACGACCTAATATTAATATAGCAATAGACAAGTTAATAAATATCTAAAAATATTATGAATGAAAAAAAATTGTACCTTGACATTCTTTCAAAATAGAATATATACGAGCTTCATGATTTAGCGTTTTCATCTCCTCTTGTTGCTTATATGCGTCACAAGTCTTCCATGCTACAACTTGATTATTATAATGCCCAGAAAAAACTTTTCCGAAGGACCCGCCGCCTATGTACTCGCCTACAGTAGTAATTCCAATTGCAACTGATTTACTACTGCTCTCTGATGCTCTCTTCCTCTTTCTTCCTGAAGAAACATAATAATAATCATCATCATCATCAGAGGATTCAGAGTCATCAGGGTAGTAAGGGTCGTCATTATCATCTTGATCATGGTAACTAGAGTCAGAATCATCATCATCATCATCAGATGAAATATCAGCAGTCACTACACGTCTTAATCTATTGCCGACATTATCATTAATGGCAAGTTGGCTAATATAGTAAACGCATTCGCGTAAAGTTGGATCAGTATCAGTGGGTTGAACAACACGAGTAACATACAGGGTGGTTGGAGATGTTTCTTCTCGTTTAAGAAAGTACGTATCGCTATAATTTGATAAAATGCCATAATGGAGGCCATTACAGGCCATTTGACCAAATATCTGCGATAGGATCCTTTTCTTGAATTTAAAACGTAAATCCGTGATTAGGCGCCGGTCGGCAAGTCGATAAATTTGCCAGAAATGATAACCAATTAAGTTAAGATTGTGACGCGTTTTATATTCCACAGGCATCTTGGCCACTGTGAAATTATTAGTGCTTAGAACATGATCAGAAGAGCCCAAAAATCCGGGGGATGTAACTCCAAAACATGCTCCTGGTGGTAATAATGCTTGGACAGGCACTAAAACATTCAAATAAAAACGATCTTTTACATCTCCTTCAAGACTGAGAGGGATATTTAAAGCTGGGTATGTATCAAATTGTCCTCCCGGAGGGGGAAATTGTCTACCAGCAGTAGTAAGTCTGACATTTCGATTGAATCCGGTCCATTCTCTCACTATTTCTGGAAACCGTTGATAAGCAGCTATTGTTGAAGTTGAATTAGAATTTCGCGGGATCCATTGGCAATCTGGAACGGCGCGACCTAGTATTTGACCTGCTGTTTGAGTCATAATAGAAGACTATTAGAAAAGCAAGAAGAAAACTATTGTCCTTTTATGAAAAATAATCATTATATATACATTAATAATTAACTTCTTGATTCAAATTCCGAATCAGTACAATTATGACACTGTGCCCCAAAAAGGTCAGTTTAACAATCAGCAAAAAAAAATCATGAAAATCATTCCTTATATATATATTTCCTGGTGGAAAGGTATTACCTTTTTTGCGTACCGCTTATAGTAAATTTTTTTTGGCCGCCAGTATTTATATTTCGTTTGCGCAGACGATTATCCATATGGTAACTTCGCTTTGTACATACATTTATGTGTGATGTGTATCTGAGAAATATTTTTTATGTAATTCCAGGAATAAAATTATATAGATGATTTGGAATGACTGTATATGGGTCTTCGTAATACCAAACAAACCCTTAAGGCGCATAATTCTTTCTTGAGTTGATCCCGTGCTTGATAAAATTATTCGGGTCCTACTCTATGAAAGAATTCTATATAATTTTCATGCTGTTCTCCTTGCACTTCGATTGCAAAACCATATTCTGGATGAATATATCAAGTAACTCTCGAGAGTATTTAGGTGTTTTTAAGAAATCCGGCCAGCAATTTTTCTGAGTAGTTAGTTACGATTTTACGTCCAACACATATGGGGCACCATGAATATCAATTTTTTACATTTTCAAGTGTTGCATTTCATTCATAATCTCTTGCACATTTCCATCTCAAATGAGGTGAACCATTAATATATTTATTTGAAATACAGTCTCCACCTTTATTAATTGCAACCATCTTAGCAATATTGAGAGTATTCTTAGGCAATATGGACACCATAACCTTTTATTTTTTATGCTATCAAATGATGCAGTCCATCTATGTTCTTTAGTACATTTCCATAGCATAGGTAAATAATTATTAGTATATTTATCTGGAATACACATCCCTCCTCATTGTCTGGCAATTTCTTTTTTTTATTTAACCTTTTTGGCGTTTTGCAAATTTTTTTTAAGACCTTTCAATACTTCAAATATGGTTATACATCATTTAGGCAAGAAGTATCCAAGTCATACTATGTTGACCATGAGTTAAGAGATGATTGTAGACCTAGTGTTCATAAAAGTCAAATGGCTATCTGCTTCAAATCTGAAAATTGGTAAAAATTACCAAAGTAGAACTAAGAAAAGTATATTATAATGGATGGGGCAGATGTAACTATAATATTAAGTCTGAATATTTGATGAAGACTCATTGGATAGAGGCATGATCCGAATCCTATCAATCTGGAGCCATCCGTAAAAAATGCGGATTAGGAATTGACCAGATGGTTCATCAGATATCCGGTGAATCCGATGAATGGATTGAACAGATGGATCAGATATTCGGTGAATCTGATGAACAGATTAAACGGATAGATCATCCTGTGAAATGTTAAATTTTTTATTAATGTTGTGTTAAAGGCTGGACTTTGAGGTAATTGAAGAATGAACTTTAAGGTATGTGAACTGAAAGAGTGTTTCTTTTTGTTAGTTATTTTTCTTTAGAAACTTTTCCTAATGTTTCTTCTTTTTTTTAGGATGGACTAAATTTGTTTTTGAGGTATAAATGTGGAACGAATTTTATTTAACTTTTTTTTAAAAGACGTTCACTAATATTTGTTTTTCTATTTTATGGGTGCTAGACTTGAACGAACTGGATTTTGAGGTAATACAGAAAGGGAGAGGTCTTTTTTTTAATTATTTATTTTTAGAAACACTTCCTAATGCTTTTTCTTTCTTTCCAGAACAGACTAACAGACTTGAATGAGCTGAATTTTCAGTCTTTGAGGTAATATTGAAGTAATGTGAATGAAGGATATTGTTTTTATTTAACTTTCTATAAGAACTTTTTATTAATAATTGTTTTTTACTTTATAGACATCAGAACTGGATTTTGAAGTAATGTGGGAAGGTGGAGGCCATATTTTTTTATTATTTTTTTAGAAACATTTTCTAATGTTTCTTTTTTTGATTTTAGGATGCCAGATCTGTATGAACCAGACTTTGAGGTAATGTGGAAGGAGATCTTATTTTTTATTAACTTACTTAAAAACATTTCCTAATGTTTCTTTATTTTAGCGTCAGAATTGAATGAACCAGATTTTTGAGGTAATTTAAGGGTAGAGTGTATTTACGCCACAACATATATACAATAGTAGACTAAAAAATGTAGATCATCACGTGACCACGAAACGAGCAAAAGCAGACGAAAAATTTATGATTTCTCACAAACTACCATATGAATTTTGTTAAATACACATTTAAAAAGAGTATACACACGCACTTCATTTTATTTATTAAAATATTTAATCATTTGCTATTAGTCTTTTTGAGTGTATTTGGACTTTTAAAAGCAAATATGACCAATAATAAAAAAATAAAATGGTATTAATAAAAAATTTTATTTGAATAAGTAATGCACAATGATTTTTTGATATAAAATATTCTTTTTTATTATACTATTAGCTTGTAAAGTTTCATAAGTTTAAAGTTGATTTGAAGATATGTTCTCTAGGTGATTCGCAGCATAGCAGGCTTTCGATTTTATCACACGAATTTTTTCGATTTTATCACGTGATATACAATTCCGATATGAAACATTGTTTAATTTTTTGAAAAATTCGGCATATTAATATATCCTTAAATTCTATCAATATATATGTCCTATATTAAATTTTAATTATACCAATTTTTATTAAAATCAGATTATTATTGGCTAACTTTTATATGTAACAACTTATTAATTTAATGTGATCAATACATTTTTTTGATATAAATGTTTGGTGAATTCAAAATTCTACATAATAATTATAACTCAAACTTTCCAAATTAATAAATAGCAACTTGATATACTTGTATTCAAAATTTTACTGAATATGGATGTAAAATAAAGAACTTTAATATATATCATCTGTGTAAAATTAAAATCGAACATAATTCTTATAAAAAAAATGCAAATAATTTAACTTACATATAAACTAGGCGGACGTTTTTATTCACTTTAAAGAATAGACCAAGACCTATCCAACAAATTAAAAATTACTTTGGTTGAATCATTGTGATTTGAATAAATGCGTTCAATACATTTATTCCTAATTATAAATTTGATTGTCAACATTTCTATATATAGTGAATCTATTGGAAAGATCTTTGATTCCAAAATTAAAGTGTGATTTAATCTTTTAAAATGTAAAATTATTTGTTTAGCCAATATATACACTAAGAAAATAATACCATATTACTAATATTATATCATAAAATTTCTTATCAATAAGTTATTTTTAAGATTTTGTATTTTATTTAAAGAAATGAAAAAGAGTCATTCACTATTCAAAGAAAATAAAATAATAGATAGATCAGTTTCTAACAAAGAAAAATTATGTAAATAATTTATTATAAAACCCAAAAAATTTGTTTTTTAAGAAGTTGTTAAATATATAAAGAAAAGAGCTTCTTCAAAAGGGTTCTTCCATCATAAATTTTAATAAACATTGTTAAAATAGAAATGTGGTGCAGTAATTTTATGTAGATCAATTTTGTAGATCATTTCGTAGATCTCTTGATTTTTTGATTTTCTTGATTTTCTTGATTTATTTGATAAATCTGATAAATCTGATAAATTTGATATATTTGATTTATTTATTTTATTAATTTTATTTATTTGTTATATTTTATTTATTTGATATATTTATTTTATCTTATTTATTTATTTTATTTTATTTATTTTATTTATTTATTATATTTGATTTATTTATTTTATCAAATATTCTTGATTTTTATTTTATTATAAATAGGGATAGGATTTTACCAAGTAGAGTGAGGTCAGTTAGTTAGTTAAGAATTGTATTATAGTTTTTGAGTTATACGAAAAGAGTATTATTCCCAGTAGTATAATTCAAGATAGTTAATTTCGCAACCAAGAGATTATCTATATTTTTCGTCGTATCTAAAATCTTACATTATTTTAATAAAAACCTATTTTCTTTAACTGAACATCCAACGTTATTTCACGTGATTATTTGTGATCAACTTAAGACTCTCCTATTAAGTTAAACTCCAGTTAACCTGTTAAAGCGTTAAAGTTTTTCAGTTGGCTTTAAACGTTGACAGGATAACAACATATAGTAGATTAAAAAGCTTAAGTAAAAACAAACCTTTGAATATGTCTGTTTCCATTGTTGTAAATAGATCTCATATTTCTTTGTTTCTTCAGCTTATTACAATTCGAAAGAAAATGTCTTATGCTTATTTTTGTTTTATAAGAAGTTTTCAAGTGTTTATAACTTCTGGATTCCATCTTCAATAGCCAGATTCCTTTGTAATACGTTTAAACATAACCTGAAGAATTGATTTTTTTTATCGTCCTTCGCTATTAAATTTTTTGTGGCACAATTAAAATAAATTAGTATAATTATCATATGCCGATACATTTGATATCCAGCCAATAAAATACATATCTATATAACAAACAATTACGTTAGTGTTACAACTGTTATATCATTTAAAATTACTTGAAAACTTGATGATTTACTTAAATTTTATTTGTTATTTAAATAAAAATCACATTTGCCAATCATCATGTGATTATTTGAAAATCAGAAAGCCTGCTATGCTGTGATTTGCAACTTACCATAGGAGATTCACAACTTAATAACAACTTCATAGTGTAATATTTTGTCATAAACCTTATTTGTACTATACTTTGCTAAAGTTTATTTGAAAAACAGAAACTCTAGCTTTCTAAAGAGTACTTTTAAACAGTTTTACATAGAATATTGAGGGAGTTTCTTTATAGTGAAGTAAAAAAAAAATGATTTTTTTTTTAGTCATATAATCAGCCATGTCGATCCCTCTACCCTTAAAAAAGGATGACTTCAATTATTTATCTTTGAATATTTTAAACATTTTTTTCTTTGTTTTTAGGGTGCCAGCTCTAGACGAACTGGACTTCGAGATAATGTAGAAGGGAAAGCTGGAAGGAACTTATTTTTTAATTAATTTTTTAAAAACATTTTCTAATATTTCTTTTATTTTTGAACGTCATAATTGAATAAACTAGAATCTTTGAAGTTAGAGATGTGATCTGTAATTTAAAATTATTAATTGTTTTGTACTGTAATTATCACAAGTAAAGTTCTAATATTTTTTTGTAGTGTTTCTTTTTGTTGATTAACTTCTCTTTTTTTATATATATATTTTTTCACTATATTTTATTTTTCAGTTAACCATTTTTTTATTTTTTAGATTTTTCAAGTTTCTAGTTCAGCATTTTACAGTAACCTTAACCCTAATCCTAATCCTAACCCTAACTTAACCCTAACCTAACCCTAACTTATCCTAACTCTAATTAACCAAAACTAAAAAAAAAACTCTAGCAAATAAGAAGCATATTTATATTAGATTCCTGATCAAATTCAGCCATGTTAAAATTACGATATTAAAGGATAGTAGTGATATTAAAAATAAAAATAAATAAAATGAGTGAAAAAGGTGTATCATATGTTCTTTTTCATGCAATTTTATAAGAGTAAATGAAATATATGAATCAATGATAAAAATAAACAAGTAATAGAATAAATTTGTAAATGAAATAGAAGATGTAAATGAAACAAATAAAATGAAAGAGAAAGAGTATAAGAAAGGCGTAAGAAAAAGATTTAAAAGCTGATAAATCAATCAGTAGTATAAAAATAATCTAAATATGACACATAATCATCACATGACAAATTACGTAAATCTCAAAATTTTATAAAATTTAATTTTAAAAATTTAAAATTTAAAATTTTATTAAACTGATGGTTATAATAACCAGTGGTTAATCATAGTTATTACCAAAAAATAAATAGCTAATTTATTTTATTAAAATAATTAAATAATATAAAAAAAAAAGAATTAAATTATTTATTTTTTGATTGTATATAAGCTAAAACCCAACCAAGAGAAAGTAAAAAATCCAACTAATAAGAGAGAATAGAAGGTGAAAACCTGACTAAAAGAAAGTAAAAAAAGAAAAAAGATTAGTTAGTGAAGTAAAATAAGATCCCAGAGACCTAAAGTATCTAAAATACTAAAACTTAGGGTTAGTTAAGGTTAGGATAAGAAGTTAATGTTGAGGTTAGGGTTAGGATTAGGGTTAGGGTTAGAAAATAGCTATCAATTATATACTAATACCCTATAAAAAGTATTTATATTTAAAATATAATTAAAAACTTTTTAAAATATATTTAAATTATACTTAAAATATATTTAATTTAAAATTGCAAAATACTTATAATATACTTAAAATGTATTTAAAATTATCTTAAAATATATTTCTAATATATTTAATTTTTGCCAAAATACTTAAAATATACTTAAATTATACTTAAATCAAAATTTAAGTATATTATAGATATATTTTTTACATACTTAAAATATACTTATAATATATTTTATAATATATTTTAAGTATATTTTAAATACATAAAAAATATACTTATAATAGTCTTATAATATACTTAAATTTTAATTTAAATATAATTTAAATATATTTTAAGTATATGGGCAAAAATTAAATATATTAAACATATGTTTTAAGATAATTTTAAGTATATTTTAGATATATTAAAAATATATTTTAAGTATTTTGCAATTTTTAAATTAAGTATATTTTAAATATATTTTAAATATATTTTAAATATAATACTTTTTATAGGGATGAAACTTTATTTACACTAGAAACTCTGAACAGGTCAGCCAAATTCAGTAACCTGCACCTGTACAGATATTACCTTTGACCTAAGAAACTATTGATTCTACTATATAATAAAAGTGAGTTGCAGTATTGCGATTCACTTTTTTATATTGATTTTATATAATAAAAGTGAGTTGCGATATCACAACTCACTTTTTTTATATTAATTCTATATAAAAAAAGTGAATTGCAGTATTGGGATTCACTTTTTTATATAATTTTAATATAAAAATGTTGAATCGCAATATTTCAAGAAAAAATGTTGCGAAAATGTTTTTTCATAATGTTATATTAAAAAAAACATTTTGTTTCAATATTTTAATAAAAAACGTTGCAAAAATGTTTTTTTTCATAATATTATATTAAAAAAAAAAAGGTTTATACCGTTTTTTTTTCAATACTTTAATAAAAATAGTCCTGAAATTTTTCAGGTTTCAGGTCAGGTCAGGTCAAGCAGACAACCTGATATAACCTGACCTGACCTGACCTGAAAAAAAATTTCAGGTCAGGTTTATCAATTAACCTGACCTGACCTGACCATTCAGAACTCTAATTTACACATATATATTTTTTTAAGCTTCCTTTATAATAGTTCTGGTGATAACAATTATGAAGATTACGAAAGTGGATCAGAAAATGAAAATGAAAAACAAGTGTTGAGTATTGGTAAAGAATTTGACTCATGGGAGGAAGTTAATAGATTTTTTGATGAATATGTACTATCAAAAAGTTTTGCTATAAGAAAATGCAGAGGAGATTATATTACTTTAGAGGATGGTTCACAACGCCTTGTTAGAAGAACTTATTCATGTACTTTTTCAGGTAATTATAGACCAAATAAGGCAACTGATTTATCAAAGCAGCATTAACGTACTTCAAATTCAATTGGATATCCCTGGAAAGCTAGTTTGAATTGGCCTAAAACATCTCCTGCAATTCATTTAACTTCGTATAATGATGATCACAATCATCCATTGAATCCATTAATACACAAAACTTCACCAAAATACTGACGTTTTTCTGAAAAAATAAAGGCTGATATAAAATTTTATATAACATATGATGGACCTTCAATTGGTGCTAAAATTATTCAAAATTTGCTGCAAGCAAAGTATCCACAATGAGATAGGACCCCGAACAATACATATAACACTGGGATCCAATTTTGTATAAACTTATTATATAATTTTCCAATAAGTCATATGTTTGATTTTGTATAGCCTGTTAGTAATTTTTCGGTAAGTCAGATATGTATTTGTATAACAGTGATAATCTTTAAATCAAGTGAAATCTTTATTTTGTATAACGATACTTGTGTAAATAAATTATATATACGTATATAAAAAATTTTTCTTTAAAAAAATTTTAAAACTTTGTAAATTTACAAATTAGCACATATTAAATACTTTTGTCTCAGTTTTTATTACCTGTATTTTATGAAGATATAGGTATTTTATATAATTCATAATATATTTATTCCTAAATTTTTTCTTTTTACTTTCGTCAAACTTTGGAGTGTATTTTACCACTTTAGCCAAATGAAATCGACTTTCTTTATTAAGAGAAAGTTGTTTAGCGATGCCAAAACTACTAGAATATAAATTTTCATAGTAATTGGAGTAATACTTATGGAGTACGCGCATATTTTTATAATTATATTAATTTTAAATTTGCTTTTTTCGTTTATTAATTTTGGAGCGTAATTACGGCATTTTAGTCAAATGAAATCGACTTCCATTATTAAGAGAAAATTGTTCGCGAAGGTCAGAACTACCTATACCTAAATTTTTATAGTAATCGGAGTAATTCTTATGGAATACGAGCAATTTTCGCACTCTCAATTTTTTTTCGATCACCCGATCAGTAACTTCAGAGCGTAATTTCGGCACCTTTATCAAATGAAATCGACTATCTTTATTAATTGAAAGTTGTTCAGCAGGGTCGAAACTACCTAGATTTAAATTTTCGTAATTATTAGTATAATACTTGTGGAAACATTTGTATTTTTCACAACAGTACTAATTTTTGAATAATGACAAGTAAGTTTTTTTAAAATTTTTCTTAAATTATGAATTTTTGAATTGATAAATCATTAGTGAAATAATAGTTACATAAAATTAATAAATAAAATAATTTTTGTTTTATATAAACTCAGATTTGAAATTGTATAATTTGTAGTAAAATTTGAACTTATATGATGATTTTGTATAAAGCTTTTAATAAAATTAAGTGTATAAAGTTATATTAAAATTTTTGACTTTAGATCTGAGTTATATATATAATGTTCGGGGTCCTAATGAGATCCCCCAATTCCCTCTGTCATCAATTTACAGAGTTGCCACATCGAACGGGCATTCTCATGGTCGAACGAACGAATAAACGAACGAGCAATTAATCAACAACATAATTAACAAACAATATAATCAACGAACAACATACAACAACATTCTTGGTTCATAACATAAATAGCGTTAGTAATATAAAACATCAAACAATATAAAATAAAATTTACTTCTCTAAATTTTCCCCAAATTATATCCACTTTTACCTTTAATTTCAAACTTCGATAGCTCTCGCTACGAATTATTACTTTTCAAAAACATATATTTAATTCATCTTAAAATTTTCACTTGTTTAATTAAAATTAATTAAGCGAACATTAATTAAAGTTTAGGGCGAACCTATTACCTTTAATTAACATTAAACTTCATTAACAAATAATTAAATGAAACTTATATTTTTATTGAGTTCTGTGGATGAGAACTGTGGAATTACTTTGAATTCCGTTCTCTATTTATACAAATTTTACGCTACTTTCTATTCTATCTATATACTATCTTTTATGTTCTTTTTACATATTATCTTTGAACTATCTTTCTAATATACTATCTATATTTTAAATACGCTATCTTTTAATATGCTATCTTTTTATATATGTTCTTTTTAATATATTATCTTTTACGTTCCATCTTTATACTATCTTTTTATATTATCTTTTATATTATTTTGTGTTCTTTAATCTTTCTGACATTATTTTATATGTTCTTTTAATTCGCTTTATGTGTTTTGCTTATAATCTATCTTTTGTGGCTTATAATTATTCTTTCTTATCGTTCTTATTGTTAAAAATTGCTAAGCCCCAATTGATCGACTCTATTTATCCTATTGGTTCTTTGTCAATCATTCAACAAATATTACATTATGTAGATCATTACTCTTCCTAAATGTTTATCCCTTTCGGCTAATTATTTATCCATCCACGCCAATTCATAATTAATTTGTTCGTTCTTAATATTTGGCAATTACATTTGGTGATTGAATTTTATCATCTTTTTATGCTTGATATTCGACCGTTTACAACAACAGTATATACATTCTAAGATAGAGTTCTAAATAGGTCAGGTCAGGTCAGGTTATATCAGGTTATCTGTTTGACCTGACCTGAACTAAAACCTGAAAATTTTCAGGATTTTTATTAATATATCAAAAAAAAAAATGGTGCAAAACATTTTTTTTGAAAATATTGCGATTCACTTTTTTATATTAAAATCGTACAAAAAGGTGAATCGCAATACCGCAACTAACTTTTTTTATATAAAATCAATATAAAAAAGTGAATTCCGATATCACAATTCACTTTTTATATATATAATCAATATAAAAAAGTGAATCCCAATTTCGCAACTCACTTTTATTATATAAAATCAATATAAAAAAGTGAATCCTAATATCGCAACTCACTTTTATTGTATAAAATCAATATAAAAAAGTGAATCCTAATATTGCAACTCACTTTTATTATATAAAATCAATATAAAAAGTGAATTGTAATACCATCACTTATATTATGTAAAATCATAGTTTCAGGTCAACAGGTCATTCAGGTTATATTGATGTTACAACCTGAACTGATGCTGAATTGCAATTGCTAAACCTGATTTGATAAATTCAGGTCAACCTGTCAGGCTACCTGAATTTGGTCAACCTGTTCGAAACTCTATCCTAAGACACTTTATAATTCTATTCAAGAATGCAAACCTTTAACACCTACTATATTACAATATGATGCAACAAATTTGCTTAATTTATTGAGAGAATATCAAATTAAAAACCCAGAATGGTATTATCAAGCTTGTTTTGATGAAACAGATGGAAGACTTACTTCAATATTTTGGATGTCTTCAACACAAAAACAACTCTGGTTACGATATCATGATGTTGTAATTAATGATTCAACATACAAAAAAAATTGCTATGATTTGACCTTAAATATTATTGTTTGTATTGACTGTAATAATCATACCAGATTGGTTGCGTATGCGTTTTAGTTGATGATGAAACTGAGCAACATTTAAATGGATTTATGAAAATATTATAATTACTACTAGGAATATTATGCCATATTCAATATATATTGATGGAGATCCCGCTATGTTTTAAGCTATTAAGAGTGTTTTTGATACAACAGTACATTTTATCTATATTTATCATATTGATCAAAATATTCAAAAGAAATTAAAAAGTGTTCTTGGATCAAATTTTACTCAATTTCATAAAGATTTTTATCAAGCATGAAACAGTTTAAATGTTGAAAAGTTTAATTTCTATTGGGAAAAATTGAAAAATAATTATCCATTAGCAGTTCCATATCTAAATCAAGTATTAGATCAAAATCGAACTGCATGGGCACTTTGTTATAATCGTAAAATGTTTACTGCTGGTATTCAAAGTACTTTACGAGTAGAAGCAATAAATTCTATTATTACATCTGATACAAATTGAAGTACTGGACTTTATCAATTATTTAATATTTTAATAGGCCAATGTAATTTGGAAGCAAACAATGTTTTAATTAATCAGCAATTGTAAAAACAACCAAATGTTTCATTACCAACAATTTATAATACAATATACAAATCAATTGATGAAGAAATTCAGAATTATTTGTTGCCTAATATGCATAATAAGGTTTGTATTCAGATTTCTGAAAGTTTCTTATATACAGCTCAACAATTTGATGGCAACCTTGAAGAATATATTAATGTAAGTAACTTTGATAACTTTTTATTTGCTTTTATTTATTAATTATATTATTCACTAATTTGTAATCAAATATTTAGTTACAGGGCGAAATTGATAATACAACCAAAGGATATCTTGAAGAAATGTATAAAAAACTGCAAATTAACTTGAAAACATTATTGGAATATGTAGAACAGCAATATATTACATCTTTGTGGATTATTAGACCTATGGTTTCAAATTGGAATCATCATATTTTGATCTTAAATGATGGATCTTTTTTATACACATGCTTCACAATTATTAACTTCAGAATACCTTGTCGACATTTTTTTTGTTTAATGAGATATACAAGTAATGCACAATTTGCAATGGCTTTAATTAATCGTAGATGGTTTAATGATGATAAAGTTTTTGATTCAACAATAGATACTTCAATAACAAAATCAATTAGTATCGTCCAGAAAGAATCTTATATTAATAATCCAATAATACCAAAATGTCAGATTTTAAGTACATTAAGAGGACAACTCATTGATACAGAACTGGTAAAAAAATTATCAAAACAAAAACAGCAATTTATTGAGGGATATGAGTGTGTAACAAAAGCATTAAATTTAGTAATTAAAACTGATTCTGTTGATGAATTAATTGGGCTGTGTAATAGGTTTATGTCTTTTCATATTCATCTTAATATTCAACAAACTAATGGAATATATCAAAATGATCCCAATTATATTCCAAATTCAATTGTATATAAAGTTCGTGGACGTCCACCTAAAAGACTGAAAAGTGCAGTGGAAATTTCTAGAAATAAAAGGCCTTTTAAAGAACTTACGAATATAAATCAAACTGATGAACAAAATGCAGAAACAAGTGCGGCTGCAGCTGAAGTAAATCTTCATTGTGGACAGCAAAAATGTAGAAAATGTGGGCAATTAGATTATTATCAAAAGAATTGTAATAATAATGTATAGATTTTATTATAGTGTAGAGATTTTATTGTAATAATGTTATTATAATTAAAGAAATAAAATTTATTAATAAACGTATTAATATATACAGTTTCCTTACAATTCGTAACTCTAATATATCACGTGACATACTGTAAAGTGGTATTTTAATTATATATATATATATGGTTATATAACCATAAAAGGTGGTGAAATAACCAGGATGGTGATCGTAATTAACCACGGTTAAGTTTAGCAACGGTATTATTTTTTACTATTTTTAAATTTTTAAATAAATTACTTATATTACAACTCCAAAATGTAATTTACAAAACCTAACACCAGGACAGGACCTGGAAAACTATATATAAAGGTTACTGCCAAAAAATCAAAAAAAAATAGGAGTGTGAACCATAATATGATTGGTTGTTTTGCTGTTTACTCACATGTTTCTATTTCAAATATAGTAATAGGTAGTGCTCCGAAAAAAATCCGATCTGATCTGGGATCCGCAGATTTAATCCGAGCCAGATCGGTTCGGTTTTCAAAATTTTGATCCGTAGATCAGATCGGATTTAAAAAAAATCTGATCCGATCAGATTCAGATCAGATCAGATCAAACACGAGAAAATCTGATCCGATCTGAACAGATTTCGGATCAGATTTTTTTTTTAAAAACCCTTTCCTGGACGAACGGACGCCGGACGACCAAGATTTAAAAGAACGAACTAGATAAGTTCGTTTCTTTTTTTTTGTTATTTTTACTTGAGGGAACTTAATTAACGGTTCCCTTCTTTTTTATTAGGAAGCCTGGACGAACGAAGCCTAACGACCAGGATTTAAAAAAAAAGAACGAACCTATGGTGAGTTCGTTCTTTTTTTAAGTTTTTTTTTTATTTTTACTTAAGGAACGTAATTAACGTTCCCTTTCTTTTTTTAGGAAACCTGGACGTGAACGAAGCCATTAACGACCAGGATTTAAAAAAAGAACGAACTATGGTAAGTTCATTTCTTTTTTTAAGTTTTTTTTTTTATTTTTACTTAACGTAATTAACGTTCCCTTTCTTTTTTAGGAAACCTGGACGTGGACGAAGCGATTCGGGTCAGATTTGGATTTAAAAGAACGAACTATGGTAAGTTCGTTTCTTTTTTTAAGTTTTTTTTTTATTTTTACTTAAGGGAACGTAATTAACGTTTCCTTTCTTTTTTTTAGGAAACCTATTTTGGACGTGGAATGAAGCCGTGCGGATTTATGGGATTTAAAAAAGAACGAAGTATGGTAAGTTCGTTTCTTTTTTTAAGTTTTTTTTTTATTTTTTACTTAAGGGGAACGTAATTAACGTTCCCTTTCTTTTTTTAGGAAACCTGGACGTGGACGAAGTCGTTAACGACCAGGATTTAAAAAAAGAACGAACTATGGTAAGTTCGTTTCTTTTTTAAGTTTTTTTTTTTAATTTACTTAAGGGAATGTAATTAACGTTCCCTTTCTTTTTTTTTAGGAAACCTGGACGTGGACGAAGCCATTAACGACCAGAATTTAAAAAAAGAACGAACTATGGTAAGTTCGTTTCTTTTTTTAAGTTTTTTTTTTTAATTTACTTAAGGGAACGTAATTAACGTTCCCTTTCTTTTTTTTTAGGAAACCTGGACGTGGACGAAGCCATTAACGACCAGGATTTAAAAGAACGAACTATGGTAAGTTCGTTTTCTTTTTTTAAGTTTTTTTTTATTTTTACTTAAGGGAACGTAATTAACGTTCCCTTTCTTTTTTTTTAGGAAACCGGACGAACGAAGTCGTTAAGACGTTAACGACCAGGATTTAAAAAAAAAGAACGAACTTTGGTAAGTTCGTTTCTTTTTTTAGGTTTTTTTTTTATTTTTACTTAAGGGAACGTAATTAACGTTCCCTTTCTTTTATTTTTAGGAAACCTGGACGCGAGACGAAGCTGAACGACCAGGATTTAAAAGAACGAACTATGGTAAGTTCGTTTTTTTATTTTTATTTTTATTTTTTTTTACTTTAAGGAAAGTAATTAACGTTCCCTTTCCTTTTTTTAGTACAAGGACCAGATCCGAACCAGATTCAGATCAGATTCAAATCGGATTCAAATGGATCTGAACCAGATTCGGATCAAATTGAACCAGATCTGATCAGATTCGGATCAGATCAGATCTATTAAAATAAAAATCAGATCAGATCAGATTTAAGCTAAATCCGGTCTGAACCGATCTGTTAGGAGCACTAGTAATAGGACCAAGAAAGGAAAGATTTTCACAAAAAAATTCTTATTGTTGCGAACCAACACGTGACTTTTACTAATTAATTTGGCAGTGACCTTTTTGAAAATTAATTATAGCCTCGAATCATGTTTGGCGGTAACCCCTATTAGAAGTTTTCCAGGTCCTACCAAGACCCTGAACAATATATATATAGGTCAGATGAAATTTTTAAAATTTATTAAGATCAATAAGCAAACTATTTTCAATGTTGCTAAGCAAACTCTTATTATGACTTTAAATTTTTTCATGCTACTAAGCAATTTATTTTGTGACTTATTAAAAAAAAATTTTAATTTCTTATTTATGATTAGTGTTAATTTTTCGATAAAAGTTACTGTGCGGATGGTGCTAAGGTTGCTTGCCGAAACCTAGGGGTTTAGGCAAGATGGCGTTTTGCCGAAAAGCGAAATTCTGCCGAAACTATATTAAAGTTATATTAAAAAACTGGCGAAACTTTGGAGAAAGGCGAAACTGCCGAAACTTATTATAAATGCCGAAACTGCCGAAACTCTGCCGAAACTATAATAAATCTATAGTAAAATTTTGACGAAACTAATCGTAGGATTTTGAAGAGGTTTAGACAAGCAACCTTAGATGGTGCACAATTTATTGAGTCTTATTGTGCGGCAAAGTGGTATGGCTATACTACTATAATAGGCACTATAACATATATGCACCCAATCATATAAGGATATTTCAAAATTTTTTGTGCACATACTGCACATCCTTTCTAAAAAAGGTGTGCACAAAATTCTGATCATTTGCATTACGCACATGTCGCACAGTGAAAAATAAACACTGTTTATAATCATTACTTTATTATATCATATTAATAATACTATTTTTAACAGTATCACGATTAAAATAATTAAAAATATTTCATGCTACTCCTGTTAATATTAACGAACTATCACCAATTATTAACCCATTTGATTTAATATGATATATAATATTATGAGAACAATTGTAACAAATATTTATTTTAAAAAATATTTTTATACATTATATAAACAAGGAAATATAAATTATAATACATGTCCACAAAAATAATTGAACTTCTAAATGACAATAGGAATTATTATTATAGTAACTAACAAACTGAATATCTAAAGATGGCTGTTTTTCGAAAAAAAAAATTTTTTTTTTGCTTGTTTCAGATGAATAAATAGTATATAACCTTTCACAGTTTGACTTGCAAAAATATTGAGATAAATTGGTAAATAAATTTGCAATGAAATATAGGATAAATCTTCAATTTGAGGGACTGCATTTTGGCTATATATATATATATATTATAACAATGGTTACCATAACCTTCATAATACATTGCTATTACCTTGCCAATACAAATTTTTGTTCCATATAGTACAATTACATAATCATTTTGCTGCAATGGAAAATCTTGAGTAATATTTGCTGACTCAATACACATAACTGCATTAAATAATAAATTATTAATAAATTATATAAATTTAATATATTATGTTTAAAATTTATTATACTTACTTTTACTTGCAACTTTATTAATGCATTTCCGTTTTGATAATTCATTTTGTTGTAAATTTGCAAGATTAGCTGTCATTGTTTTCCAATTTTCTTTTCATCGCTTTTCACGTTGTTTTATAAATCGCATTTCAGGATTATTATTATTTGTAAAATGTGAAATTATATGACTAGCCTTATTTGGATTAATAGTGTTTGTTTGTTCGTGACTGATTGCATGTGTATGATTTTGTCTTTCAACTGGCCTTGAATTATATACTTCATGACATTTTTGTAATGCAATCATAGTTGAATAATCCAGTTCTCCTATTGGAAAAAGATATCTATTAATAGAAAAATCTTTTCAAAATTATTAATTATATTAATACTTAATAATAATATATTGTTAAAAGCTAATATAATACCATACCATGTGGAGTAAGTTGTTGAAAGATTCTTGTAGTATTATTTAAAGTTGAAATAATTTGTTGTTGATAATTTTGATCATTAATATTCTCATTCTCAATATTTGAAAAATTAAAAATAGTATCAATCGTGTTGGTAATATGCTTGGAAGCTTAACTGATTGTATCAGAAACTTCTCTATCGATTTCAAAATTTGTCTGGATTATCTGAACTTAATTCAATTCCAGTTGATACTTCTAAATTTTGCTCCTCTATTAGTACTAGGAAAACGGAAACTGTTGAGGGTCCGTCGCTTAATATGCTTAATAGTAACTAATTTACATTGTATAAATGATCAATTGGTCACCACTCATGAAATGTTTTTTAAATATAATATATATTATTAATAAAATTTATAATTAATTAATCATTACTGTTATTTGTTTTATTGTCTATATAGTATAAAAATAATTTAAGATTGTTAAAATTATTACAAGTATAAATTTTAATCAAAAAATGACAGATCGTCAAAGTACAATTTGCAAATCACGTGACTAAGGTTGCTTGTCTAAACCTCTTCAAAATCCTACGATTAGTTTCGTCAAAATTTTACTATAGATTTATTATAATTTTGGCAGAGTTTTAACAGTTTCGACATTTATAATAAGTTTCGGCAGTTTCGCCTTTCTCCAAAGTTTCACCAGTTTTTTAATATAACTTTAATATAGTTTTGGCAGAATTTCGCTTTTCGGCGAAACGCCATCTTGCCTAAACCCCTAGGTTTCAGCAAGCAACCTTACACGTGACAGGAAATCACTTTTTTCACTCGCGTCAAATTGCAAATACTTTCGCATACATATTTGATAATTATTTCGCAATATCTATAATCTTGTAATCCATTGATAAATTTGTTCAATTATTAAATCTTTTATTAAAACTTTTGCAATGTCTAATTTTAATATGGTAAGGAAATAATGTCAAACCTAATGCTCACTGATCGAAATCAAAACTTTCGACTGTTAAGAGCTTTCGGCATAAATTTTGCCGATTGGTCATGTGATTCGTCACATTTTTTGACCAATGGTAAAAATCAGTAAAATCAATCACAAATCGACTGATACTGATTGTTAAACGAAACCTCGTTCAGTCTTTTGGTGAAAAATCGACTTATACTGATTGTTATACGAAAAATGATTACTTGAGATCGTTCAGTAAAATTTTGCCGATTGGTCATATAAATCGACACATTTTTGCCAAATGGAAAAAATCAAAAAAATATGTTTTTTTTTAATTCGAATTTATACTTGTTTACATTGTTTATATTCAGTGCATAATCATTAACGAAAAATTTTAATTGTAAAAATGAATTTCAACTCGTCTTTCGTCAAGAAATTATAATAAAAATACTACAAAAGAATCTTTATTTGGAAATTTCGTAAAAATTTTGTAAAAATGAAATTTCGTCTAATAAACGTGTCTCTCGACAAGTAATTATGAAATTTTTTTTTTTTAAAAAAAATAATAATAATTCGGCCGATTTTTACTAAAAACACTTAATTATTAACGAATTTGGAGTTTGCGATTAATTGGATTAATCGCCAAATATTCAATAGCATTACTCCGAGTAGAAATTCAATATTTTGATGGTATAAATCGACAAAGGATATTATGTATAGGAATAATACAATCGCAGCTTTCATCATAAAATTCAGATTTCCACAACTTGACGTCTTCATCATCAATATGAAAATAATATCGACTTTCACTCATACTAGCTGGTCGATACCAACGAATATATGCCAAATTATATTCCATTTGTCCATTTGGCAAGTCGACTGTATGTTTGAAGAAGTATTGAATTTGTCCAGGATAACTGTCGACTTCCCCATCACTAGTTATAAATTTGGCTAGGACATACAAGCTTTTTGTATGTCAAACTGACATTGCGAAGCCAAATACTTCAGAACCAATTCGGCATCTTCCAAATTGATTTATCTTTACTCGAATTGTTATAGAATCTTGGATAATTTCATCTGCTGGTTGTACATTTCGATATAAGAAGCATTATAAAAAGCAACCATCAGTTCGAGCATTGATTCGGTCATTATTGCTTCGGAACTAGGCTTCAGCATTTCTCCAGAAAACAGCTCGCATCCAGTAATAGTCGATTCCTGTATGTTTTTAGCATCCAATATTGAACCAGTTGTGGGTTGATCTTCAAGCAATTCTAAACCTTTCGTTTAAATGTCAGAACTAATGATATCTCCAATTCGATTATCATTCATTATCCGACGCATTATTTCCAGTTCAATTTGTCTATTACTTGTTGGCAACGAGCCTTAAAAATTATTAAAAATAAGACTAACAATGTAAACATCCGAATAAAGTAAAAAAAGTAAAAAAAAAGAATATCTTACCGAGTATTCCATTCATACGCTTAAATGAAAAACACTAAAATGCATATAATGGACCAAAATCATTTGAACAATCACACAAATGGAGCGAAAGGTGAAGATTAGGCGTAATTTTTACTCTTCCATAGTGTACTTCAATAAGCTTAATTATTTTAATTAACCTCTCATGAGCTTCTTTCATTAATTCAATTTCTAAAATTCGGCTTACTAAAATAGAACAAACTCTAACGAAATGTGTCAAGATTTTTCAATCTTTTAACGGTAAATGTTCCCACAATGAGGTAGTTGCATAGATCATAAAGAAAATTCGCCACTGATCGGCTGTATAGTTTAAAAACCCTTCTCCGCGCTCAATATTTCCGGGAATTCGTCCCAAATCAGCTGGTATTTTGAATTGATTTATTTTTTCTTGAATCTTCTTTAGATCGTTCGGGGTTAAAACACCCTTGTCGATCCAAATCCTCTTCATTATCCACCTCGCAATTCCTAAGAATAAGCAGTGCATTGCACTGGTTAGAATAATCCATTTCGTCCAGATTTCAAATTGACGAATGTTGGACGAAAGTTGATCTAACTTTGGCCGATCGTTGCCAAAAAAATCGTCAAAATTATTATGGACGATTTGCACAGTTCGCCTGCCACTTGGCAATCACAAATCGGCAAAAATTCGTTATTATCAGCAAAATTCGGAAACAAAACTATTCGTCAAACTTTTAGTTATAAAATGTACACAAATCGATCTCGAAACACATTTACGAAAGATTACTAATTTATTTCTTTTGAAATGCCAGATTTAGTTTATTCATAATAATAATAACCGATTTTATTCAATAATAAATCAAAACAATTAATTATATATTTATTTTAATAAAATTTATTAAATTTATTACCAAAAAGCAGTCAATAATAAGAAATTAATATTTCGCAATAAATCTATCATAAAATGATAAAATTAATCAATCATTATGTTCGGTTTGAGTATTATCATCAGTTTGTGACTGCAATTCACGATTTTCAGCCGGAGTATCAGGACCAGAAAAATCCGTATCGACGGGCGTATTTTGAGTTTTGTATGCCCATTCTGGAGCATTTTTAGGGTGTCGTGAGGTAATACAATAGCTTTCGTCATCATAGTTTCTCCCTCTCGTTAATTGCGCCGTCTGTAGAGAAAATACGTGAGTATCCAAGACGTTTCGGAGAAAATTGATAAGCTGTAAAGTCATAAAGTCATTAAAATAAATAAAATTAGTTGATGTTTTTAATAAAATACGATAAAAAAAAGATTATTATACCTCATCGGAACGCCAACTAAGGTTATAAACGATAATTTTTCTTTTACCATCCGGTTGTTCTTTATCCGTTTCTGAGTCTTCAGGTGAATGGTAGCGAGTATCTTTCAGAATGTTTAGGACCTCTGTCTTATCATAATCCTTTACTCGATCATTATTACGTTTAAAAAGGGAAATAGCACCCTTGACTCTACGCGATTTTTTCTGAAATATAACGAATGTTTAGTATCAATTTCGAAATGACAGTAAAAAGACAGATTCTACCTCGCTCAATCTGTTGTTTTTATGCAGTCTTCTGTTATCTTTATCAATTACACCTTGCTCAACATATAAAAGTCGTGCTCTACGATGCTTGTGTAAGGCAGCTAACCAATCGTTTATCTGCTTATACGAAGGACTAAATCGAGGCTTCATGGAAACAATCAATCGTGGTATTAATTGTCGTAAAATGTCCGCGTTTGTCTCGTTTGTAAATTTTTCGTCGTATCTTAACGTTAATTCGGGAGGCATCGTTTTTAATATTACCTTCATTTCAGTCTATAATAATTTATAAAAGATTCGTAAGAAGGATATTCAAATCGTGTAAAATGCAAAATCTGTCAATCTCTAACGAACTCTAGCATTTTCTTCGTCAGTTTCAGAATCGTCATCTGATTGATCAATTTTACGTCTCGCGACTTTTCTTTTTTTGCCAGGTCTATTATCGTTGTCGTTACTTTCACTTTCCGACGATTCGACATCGGCATCATCTTGGCTCGATATTTGTGATTTGAGATTATTAATCTCGGCTCGAAGAACTTCATTTTCGTGATTGATATACTTATTATGGGAATGTAATTTGATATAATCTTGCCGAAGTTCATTTAATTCGCCTTTAATTTCTTTTAACTCTCTATAATAATCATGTATTTTTCAGAAAGATTTTCCGAATTTTTCGGAAAACTACACGATTTTTTGTTGGTTGATTTTCCCAGTGAGAATAGTGGCTTGAAGGTGGCTACTAGTTTATGTAAAATACCACCGTACCGCGTCAATAATAACACTAACAACTTCGCAGTTCTATTGTAGATTTTGAAAGGATTTCTTACTTTTCTTAGGTAGATTCATAATGGTACTCTTTTCTTTAACGAAAATTAATATATTTTATTTTACTATTTTTTTTTTAGAAAAAGGTTTATTGTGAATGTCTGAGGTTTTCCTTTAGTTTCTTCCGTTAAAATTGACAATTTTTTTTCTTTATTCTTTAGAAATATTGGCTGTCTATTTCTTCCTTAAACACAGATTTTAGATTTTGTATTTTTAGTAATATAGTAAATATTTTTTGTTAAAGAAACATATTGGTGGCATGTTTGGGAAATTACCGTTATTTTCATATACAATATTTCATACAATAAATTTATATTTATCTGGGGTATCTGGGGTCTTAACGTGGATTCTTCTAATAGCTAGTAATATTAGTTGTTTTAGCGGCTGTTGTATTTAATGCATGTACCTTCCATTATTTAGTACGTTGTTAAATTTAATAAAACACAGCCAACCTGAACATCCTCGGGTGATCAAAAAATTTTATTTATCAAAACTTTTATATTTGTTCTTGCCTTTATATTCTTATTACCTTCATTGACAAGCCCCTTTGTCTTTATTTATCACTATTACTATTTTTTTCTCGTTTTTCCAGCTCTAAATTAATCCATTTAATAATTGCAGTTAATGTTTTATCACATTTGGGAATATCAACATTATTGAGTATACGAGAAACCATTGATTGATTAAATCCAATTTGGACAGTTGAGATTTCCCTTATTTCACGAGCTATTCTGGATTGGCTTGGAGCATCAAGACCTTTTCGGTATTCCATTACAGTTTTAAAATCATTAATAATATTGATTTCTTCTTTTGAAAATACTTTTTTCTTTTTTGGCTGCCATTGTTCGTATAAATCATTACTTGTTTTATGAATTTTGCTAAATTAAAAAATACATATTAATTATTGTATGATTGTAATTATCGTGGTATAAACAAATCCAAATAAAGTGATTACCTATTTCGCATCAATGTCTCCGCAATGAGATTTTGAGTTGATTTTAGTGTTTGAGTTCTCACATAAAGATATTGATCAATTGGTAAATTTTTTTTACCTATATCTAAATTTTTAACAATATGATTTTCAACCTCTACTGTTGCGGTAGTTCTCCTTGTTCTATTTTTTATTGCAGGCACCAAATTACTCCATAAAACTATAGTTTTCCACCATACTTTATCCAAATAGTTTATTAAATTTAAACTATAAAATGGATTTTTAATACTATCAAATGGAGATAACTGTGCATCAACCGTGATGCCCAATTGCGGAACTAAAAGCCTAAAATTTTTGTTTTCATCGCATAAAATTTTTAACAAAATATTATTATCCAATCTATAGGTCCACAAATTCTCTTGTTCTTGATTTAATAGGTTGGAAATACACATTGGATTATTATAAATATTCTCTCCTATACTACTACTTAAATCAAAGCAATCTGAATCCATGTGTATTAATAAATCTGGTATAACAGTTACATCAAAATTTTCAGTTAATATTTTTCTTCCAGCTAATTTTATATCTTTGTTTATTAATTTCAAATATTTTTGATTCATAACCCATTCCCATTTTTCAATTTCTTTTTCGGCATCCAGAATATTTTCTTTTACTCTAACGGCATTCCAAATTCGCATAGCAAATTTTGATATAATTTCTCGGTCATAGCCTGATTCAATCATGAATTTTTTAGATCTAACATGATGGCGTATAGCTCTAATAGCATGACCAAAGCACCAACCAATTAGCACCTTCGAATTATCAAATTCTTCTTTATTTATTATAGTATTCATGATTCTAGTAATATATTGATCTACACTTTCATTATTATACACTTCTAATATAGCCACTAGTAAGTTTCGTGCACAATCTGTATTAATTAAAAAAGGTACTGAATTGGAATTAAACAATTCTAATTCCTTTTGTCTATATATGTGTAGATATCTTTGAAGGTTCTTTGAAGATAAATCATTTGTTACTAACTCAAATACATCTACTGGCGGTGCATCTGAAGAATTTTCATTTGATGGCATCGTGAAAAAAGCATTTAAAATTCTTTTGTTGTTCGAATTATTTAATGGTGTAAGATATTGAGGTACAGGTTTTACTAATTGACCTGTATAATCCAAAAAAATTCCAGGATTATTATTTACATTATAATGATAATATGTGATTCCTGCTTCATTAAATATCATGACTGATAAAGGTTGTGTTTGAATTGGTTCTTGAATAAAACCCCATAATCGACGTTTGTTAACTAAATCAGCTCCATTAATCTTAATATAATCATCCTTTTCTTTGCCATTTATATCTCCTATGGCTGCATGTAACCGTTCACATAAATTGTAACCCGATTCATTTTTTTCTTTTTCAGAATAAATTGTTCGAGCTGAATGAGCTGATGGTATACCTTGACGATTGCCAGTATAACGAACTTCATTTTTAACGTTTGATAGTATTTTTTTTCTCATCTGTCGGGGGGATTTAAATTCTACTGATCTCGATAATACTTGTCTAGCATATCCTCGACATTGACCAAAAATTTTTCCATCTAAATGTCTACATTGCCTTTTATTTGTTGAATATATTACATTAATTTTAACAAACTCTTTTGATTGAATTAAATCAATATTATTAATGATTATTCTGAATAATGTTTGATTTTTTTTATCACATCCTCCACAATAGCAGTATTTAATCAAATTTTTATTTGTTTCAGATGTTTTTAGAACAGAAATTGAAATTTGTGGTGGAAACTCAGACTGTCCTTTAAGTAATTCAACTAAATAATAATTACTAATTTGCCAAGGCCTCCAATGATAATTACAGTTTTCAATATTATATATAAATAAAGATGACGCTTTTTCTTGTGATATTGTAAATTGAAAATCCTTAGCCTCCGGATAAATTAAATAACCATCTAATTTATCAATATTGGGAATATATTTATTGTCAACGCCCATAAATAATCCAATTATATTATTTTGAACTTCGTCATAATTTTCATTTTCTGTAATTATATTATTATTAGATTCTAATTCATCTGTAATTATATTATTATTATTATTAAATTCTACTTCATCTGTAATTATATTATTATTATTATTAGATTCTACTTCATCAACTGCTAAATTAATATAATTGTCCTGAAAAGATGATGATAGTAGATCTTTAGGAATAGTTTTTTCCAAAAATTGTGGTAAATTTGAATCGTAATATGATGATTTTTTCTTAAATACCGGTACAAAATGATTAGATTTACCGCTATTTTGAAAACTTGTTGCAGAAAGAGAACTCCACATAATAATACATGGCGGATAGTAATGTGGATTTTGTCTTGGCATTATAACACAATTATAAATCCGATTCATAAATTCACTTCCAGTATTTGGAAAAAGAGATTCTACTGGTCTATGCAATACTGATGCTAAACCAAAAACGCAACCATTGAACACCAAGAATGTGGCTTGCACATTAATTTTAATTCAGCAATGTATTCCTGAGTTTTTTTAAACATATCAACTTTTTCCATATTTGTATTTAACGCTTCATCTCGATAAAGTACATCTTGTTCAAAAATTTTTTGTTGCAAATAATAATCTGCATTAGCCATTAATTCAATCATTACAGCTAAACGTAATTGTATATGATTTTCTTCATGCCCATAGACAATCAATGAGGCGCTATTAAAAAAGCAATTTCCATCTGCGGTAGATCTAATACAAACATAATCTGCATATTTTTCAGGAATTAGTTTCATTGCCTCATCATCTCTTCTATTGTAATCCCACTCTTCATAAATTGTTCTAAAATTAGTCGGTAATAAAATGTTATTAAGATCAAATTGATTACCATATGTAATGATATCATTAAGCGTAATATTATTTCCACAAAAAAAATCAAAAATATCGTACAAAACGTTTTTTGCTGTAGTTGAGTTCATTTTTGTTTATAAAAATTTTGTAAACACGTAAAAAGTATGTTGAAAACGTGGAAAAAATTATGTAAAAAGATGTTTTTATATTTTGCTGTGACAAAAAGACAAGATAAAAGATGTTTCTTTGTTTTATTAGGTAAAACGAGTAAAAAAGTTTTTTTTTTATTGGTGAAAAAGCGAAGAAATAAAGTGTCTATCTATATAAAAAGAAGTAAGAGTTATATTTTTATGGTAATAGAACATTTAAAATTTAGTAATAAATCCTTTTACAGTAATAGAACATTTAAAGTTTAGTGATAAATCCTTTTACAGTAATTAAACATTCGTGTTCCTTAAGTTTATGGCATAAACGAAAGCATATATATTAATGCATTAGTTAATATTGTCACATTTTTGTACGCAGTAAATAATATTCCATATGAACATCTATGTATAAGCCACCTTCAAGCCACTATTCTCACTGGGAAAATCAACCAACAAAAAATCATGTAGTTTTCCGAAAAATTCGGAAAATCTTTCTGAAAAATACATGATTATCTCTCTATAGACCTCGCACATTCTGCCTTGTAAATAAACATGCTCGTCATGGAGCCGACTATGTTCTAAATAACGTAAAATATTTGATAAAAATTCGTTAAGTACATTAAAATGTGTCACAGTTCATTACCTCTCTTCAACTTTTCATAATCACTATTATTGTATCTATACGCCAATGATTCTGATGGTTCAACGGAACTCGAAGAAAAATCATATGGTAAAAACTCTCGTGATAAGGAATCCCTGTGCGGCATTTGAGATAAAGACAATTTTCGTGGTTTAATAGTTCTGGTATGTTCAAAAGAACTTTTTGGAAAATGCGCACTGGCCATTTCTTTATCGGTATGGGATTCTTCCAGATCTTGACTTGTTTTTGACTTTTGACAAGATTCCATTAGAACTTGACTTATATCAAGGACAAATGGATCTCGATAATTTTTTTGGTAAACTTGGCCAGTAGCAGGAGTAGTTGACGTTTTTTCACGAGCCACTTCGACGATTTCTACTTCATCGGACAGTTCGTCTCTATTTGCTGCGGATTTTTCGTATTGATTCGTTTCTGTATTAATAAATTTTTTTGATATAGTAAGTACACCTTTGAATAACGGAACGGAATAACGCAAAACAATCAATATATCGACTTTTTTTGGGGGGTAGAAGTTTGTCCGGTATTAGGAGTAGTTGAAGTTTGTCCACGATCCACTTCGACGATTTCTTTATCGGATGGTTTATTTTTTGCTGCGGATTTTTCGTATTGATTCGTTTCTGTATTAATAAATTTTTTTTGATATAGTAAGTATATATGATACACCTTTGAATAACGGAACAGAATAACGCAAAACAATCAATATATCGACTTTTTTTGGGGGTAGAAGTTTGTCCGGTATTAGGAGTAGTTGAAGTCATTCCACGATCCACTTCGACGATTTCTTCATCAGGTGTTTTATTTTTTGCTGCGGATTTTTCGTATTGATTCGTTTCTGTATTAATTAATTTTTTTGGTATAGTAAGTATAAATGATACACCTTTGAATAACGGAACGGAATAACGTAAAACAATCAATATATCAACTTTTTTTTGGGGTAGAAGTTTGTCCGGTATTAGGAGTAGTTGAAGTTTGTCCGGTATTAGGAGTAGTTGAAGTTTGTCCGGTACTAGGAGTAGTTGAAGTTTGTCCGGTATTAGGAGTAGTTGAAGTTCGGTCCCAGTTCACTTTCTTAGATGCTTTGTGAAGTTTTCTTTTATTTGACGATTTTTTCTTGTTTCGGCTCATTTCTATATATCAATAAATTTTCTTACGGTTAAAATAGGAAATTGCAAATCAAAAGTAATTATATATCATATGGTCGAAAGTTACAAATTACCAGTTATTATGAAAATGAAATAAAATTATCTTAAATTTCAATGAGATGAGAAGAAAAGAGAAAGAGAACGTACGAGTTAATGATCAGACGAGTTTTTATAGAATTTATAAGTTTATTATTAAGCTTTTGACAAACTTTCACAAGCTGATTTGATAAATAAAAGTTTATTTATCGTGTCTTCCGAACCGAAATGATCATCAATTTTAATTTTTCAACAAAAATGATTTATCAAGTACAATATACTTTGCAAATTTTAGTCGATTTAATTTATCGAATTGATATCAAAATATTTGATTTAGTACGACCGCAGTTAAATCAATTAATTAATTAAAAATGATTTATCGAGTACAATATACTTTTGCAAATTTTAACCGATTTAATTTATCGAATTGATATCAAAATATTCAATTTAGTACGACCGCAGTTAAATTAATTAATTAATTAAAAATGATTTATCAAGTACAATATACTTTTGCAAATTTTAGTCGATTTAATTTATCGAATTGATATCAAAATATTCGATTTAGTACGATCGCAGTTAAATCAATTAATTAAAAATGATTTATCAAGTACAATATATTTTTGCAAATTTTAACCAATTTAATTTATCGAATTGATATCAAAATATTCGATTTAGTACGACCGCAGTTAAATTAATTAATTAATCGAATTGACGTTAAATTTTTACAAATTGTAGTAAAGTTTTAAACGATTATTTGATTTATTGAAGCGATTAACTTCAAAACTCGTCAATTGAAAATAACAAGAAGGAGATCGGTTTCAAGCATTCTTGGCAATCAAAAAAAAAATGAACGTAGACGTTCGTTCCAAAAACCTCGCAAAAGGAAGAAAGTTCCTTGTTATTGCAATAATTGTAATGGAAAATTGGTATTGGAACGAACAAAGCTTTTACACGAGACAGGAGGTGAAACGAATGATTCGAATGAAGACGAATCAAGTGAGGACGAAGCTCTTTCAATAATTCAAGAAACTAGTGAACAAGACATTACCGAAAATATTGAATTACCTTAAGTAAATGTTGACGTTCATCAGACTTCGACATCAGGGTCGGATTTCGGGGGATACACCGAAAGTCAAAGGTTACAAATAGAGCTCCACACGGGTCGGGTCGGGTTGGGTAATTTGTCTGACCCGAACTGAAAAATTTTTATCAGGTCGGGTTGGGTCGGGTAACCTGCTCTGACCCGACCTGACCCGTCTGACCTGAAAGTATTCAGGTCATTTTTCTATAAAATAATATGAAAAAACGCCGTTTTGGCGATTTTTTTCATAAAAGAAGTGAAAAAAAATGCCAAAACGGCATTTTTCCATAAGATAAATGAAAAAATGCCGCTTTGGCGATGTTTTCATAAAAGAAGTGAAAAAAATGCCGCTTTGCGATTTTTTCATAAGAAAGCCGAAAAAATGCGTTTGGCTTTTTTTAAGATTTTTCCATTAAATAATAGCGAAAAAATGCCGTTTTGGCGATTTTTTTTATAAAAGAAGTGGGAAAAAATGCCGTTTCGGCATTTTTCCATAAAATAATATGAAAAAAGCCGCTTTGGCGATTTTTTTATAAAAGTGAAAAAAAATGCCAAAACGGCATTTTTCCATAAAATAATATGAAAAAACGCCGTTTTGGCGATTTTTTTTCATAAAAGAAGTGAAAAAAAATGCCGAAACGGCATTTTTCCATAAAATAAAATGAAAAAACGCCATTTTGGCAATTTTTTTCATAAAAGAAGTGAAAAAAATGCCGAAACGGCATTTTTCCATAAAATAAAATGAAAAACGCCATTTCGGCGTATTTGTTTATAAAAAACAATGCCGAAACGGCATTTTTTTCATAAGGTAACATGAAAAAACGCCGTTTCAGAGTAGAAACATTTTTTTTGAGCTAAAGTATTCGGGTTAACAGGTCAATCGGGTCGGGTCAAACCTGTAACCCGACCTGATACCGGGTCACGAATTTGACAACCTGACCTGAATATTTCAGTCAACCCGACGGGTCACTCGAATTGACCCTTACCCGTGCGGAGCTCTAGTTACAAATACCCGGGGACATAGATGTTAATTATTCTTTTTTACCTCGGAGGCGTGTAAGATATACAAGCCATCCTATGCCTCAATCAACAAGTTTGAATATCGAATCGGACGTATATAATACTAGCGAACAAAACACTGAAATGTCTTTGGGTAGCGAATCAAATAATGAATCTTACAACGAAATTTTTGAAGATTATTCACCTCCTCCGTATCAAGCCAACATGGATGCCGAAGAAAATCCGATCGACGATAAATTTTCATGGATTTTATTGTGGATAATGAACTACCGTATAACATACAATATCCCAGAAACGGCAACCGAATCTTTAATAAAGTTCATGAAAATAGTTCTAAACGAAATCGGTGGTGAAAATTTTAGAACTTTTCCAGATTCTCTTTACCTAGCGAAAAAAGTACTTGGCCTAAAAGACTGATTTCAGAGATTTGTTCCATGTACAAAATGCCACAAACTCTATAATAAACAGGATGTAGAAAACTTTTGTCAAAACGAGAGTTTATCGGTTATGAAATGCCACTATATCGAGTTCCCAAACTCGTCTCACCGAGGTACACGCACTTGCGACACACCTTTATTACGACAAATCGATGTTTCAAGAGTTCAAGCCGAATCAATATACCCATTTGCTGGATTTCGACAACAACTTTCTGATATGTTTTGTTGACCTGAATTTGAGAAATCCCTCTGACATTGGGCAAATCGATCAAATTCGGATAATATTTTATCCGATATTTATGATGGACGAATATGGAAAGAATTCAAAGATACAAACAACGATGATTCGTTAAATTTTTTCTGAAATAAGGTTGCCGACTTGCATCTTGGCCTCATGTTGAATGTTGACTGGTTTCAGCCATTCGATGGAACTAATCATAGTACCGGAGCCATTTATGCAGTTATCTGTAATTTGCCGCATAACATACGATTTAAGCGAGAAAACTTGCTGCTCCTTGGAATGCTACCAGGTCCGAACGAAGTGAGTCTACATAAAATTAATCATTACCTGCACCAATCGTTAATGAGCTGACATCACTCTGGGAAGGGATTATTCTAAATCGAACATACGAGCATCAGTTAGGAAAAAAAATTTGTGCTGCGTTGATAATGGTATCGTGCGATATACCCGCTGCGAGAAAAATTTGTGGGCACGTTTCTGCATTGGTTTCTTGCCACCGATGCCAGAAAAAGGCAAATTATGAAAATCATCAGCATAATTTTGCTGGAATGGGAGATATGGAGGATTGGTTTGTTGCCAGGGATTCAAACGAACATCTCCAAAACGCACTTGGCTGGCGACGGTGTAATTCGGACGCATCAAGAAAGAGATTCGTTAAACAGACTGGAGTAAGATGGTCAGAACTACTTCGCTTGCCTTATTTCGACCCAATTCGTTTCACTATCGTTGATCCAATGCACTATCTATTTTTAGGCATTGCAAAATGGATTGTGAAGCGAATTTGGGTCGATCAGGGAATCTTAACTTCAAGTATGCTCAATGAAGTTCAAAAACAAATGAATCGATTTCAAGTTCCGGTCGATTTGGGTCGAATTCCTGGCAAAATCGACTGCAGGGAAGGATTTTCTAACTTCACTGCTGACCAGTGGTGAAATTTTTTCACAATTTATGCCACAGTATCGCTTTGGGACCATCTCTCAGCTAAAGATAGAAAAATTCTGACTCATTTTGTCAGAATTTGTTCGATATTGGTAAGTCAGATTATAGAATCCGACATGTTGCAGGAAGCCCATAGACGACTTGTTAAAATAATAAAGCTCATTGAGGTACAATACGGCAGGAATAAAATTACGCTGAATCTACATCTCTCGCTTTATTTGTCCGAATGTTGTCATGATTTCAGCCCATTGTATGCGTTCTGGTGTTTTTCATTCGAACGCATGAATGGAATACTCGGTAAGATACACTGGCCTTTATTATTATTATTATTATTATTATTATTATTATTATTATTATTATTATTATTATTATTATTATTATTGGTTTTAAATTTTCTTTTAAATACAACCCTTAGGATCATTACCGAACAGTAACAGAAAAATTGAACCAGAACTAATGCGTCGATTAATGAATGATAACCGAATCAGAGATATCATTACTTCTAGCGTTCAGATGAAAGGTCTTGAATTACTCGAAAATCATCCTACCGTTGGATCACTATCAGAAAATGACCAATTCGCTTCAGATGAAATGGAAAGGTTTTGGCTAAATTCAAAAAATATCCAGGAATCTACTGTTACTGGATGCGAAGCGTTTCCTGGTGAAATGTTAAGACCTACTTCCGAAAATGTAGTATTATCACAATTGATGCTCGATTTAATGATCGATTATTATATTGCTACATATGAAATGTATAATTTCCGAAAACCATCTGATGCTATAGAGCAAGATGCGATAACTATTCGTGTAAAAATGGATAAATTTGGGAGATGTCGTATTGGATCTGAGGTGTTTGGCTCCGCGTTGTCATTTCGACACATAAAAAGTTCATATGTATTAGCCAAATTCATAACGACTGATGGAGAAGTCGATCGTTATCCTGGACAAGTCCAGTATTATTTCAAGCATGAAATTGACTTGCCAAATGGACCTACTGAGCATTATTTGGCTTTTATTAGGTGGTACCGACCAGCAAACACAGCAAATATTCGGTATCATTTTAGTATTGATGATACCGAAGAAACGGAAACATGCAATGTTGAATTATGGAAAACAGATTTTTTTCCTGAAAGTAGGGATTGTATTATTCCAGTACACAACATTCTTTGCCGATTTGTGCCCGCTAAATATAAAATTTCTTCTAACCGCAATGCAACTGAATATTTAGTGATAAATCCATTAAATCGCAAGTTTCACATTCGGTAATTTACTAAAAGCTACAGAATTTTTCTTTACAATAATTGTTTAACGAATTTTATGGAATTGGTTATTTAATAATAAATAATACGAATAAATTGATTTACAATAAAATTTGACGAATCTTTAACTTCAGTGTTTTCTTATTTTACTTATATGTCATTATTATTTATTGATATTAATCAAAATTAATTAAAAAATCGGTTAAAAATCGTCAAAAAAGTTTTAAGTCGATCGTTGTTATTAATAAAAATCGATAAAAAAGAAGTATTGGTCGATTTATGGTTTTTTTTTATGTTACAGCTCAACCAAAAATCGACCAAAAATCGACCAGTTGATTTATGCCGAAATTTTTCCGAATTTTGTAATTAGCCGAATGTGTGACGAATTACGTGATGACGATGACGAACTTTTGACGAAAGGTATTAATGCTGAAAGAAATGATTTCGACCAGTGTTGGATCTACAATAATAAAACGAATTGGGTCAAAGTACGGCAATCGAAGTAACTCCGACCACCTAACCCCTTTTTCACTAACGAAATTCTTTCTTGAATTGGTGGAATTGCAACTTCGCCATGCAAGAGCATTCCGACGATGTTCGGTCGAATCGCGAGTAATGAACCAATTCTCCATATCCTCCATACCTGCAAAATTATGTTGGTGGTCTTCATAATTTGCTCGTTTCATACACCGATGGCAAGAAACCAAAGCTGAAATATGCCCGCATATTTTCTGAGCAGCAGGGATATCGCACGAAATTAGTACTAAAGCTGCACGAATATTTTTCCCGTTTTGGCAACTTAAATGTTCGATTTAAAGTTATTACTTTCCATAGTAACTACAATTCATTGACAATAAAGCGATATAATGATTAATCTTGTGCAAGCTTACTTCATTCAGTCCTGGTAGTAGACCGAGAACCAGCAAATTTTCGCGCTTGAACCGAATGTCACGGGGTAAATTACAGATAGCCGCGTAAATTACCCCGATACTATAAAATGTACCATCGTAGGGCTGGAACCAATCAAGGTTTATCATTAGTCCTAAATGTGAATCGGCTACTTCTGGTCGGAAAAATTTGGCTGAATTTTCATCGTCAGTTTCTCTGAATGTTTTCCAGATTTGACCGTCATATATATCGGTCGGTATGTTATCGAATTGTCGACGATTTGACCGTGTCGAAATGCTTAGTTCAAAGTGAGGCCGACGATATAGAGCTTCCAATTGTTGATGAATCGGTACAAATGGATGGATTAATTCTGGCTTTTTAACCTCTCTCAGCCAAGACCGTTTGACACGATTTCGTCCTTCGAGACGCAGAATTTGGAAATTCGACGTGACTGCATCTTATGATACTGATACTGTCATTTTTTTGAATTTCGTCCATGTCTGTCTTATTATATAATTTATGACATTTCGGACATAGCACGAAACTATGGAAACGATCTTTCAGGCCAAGTTGAATTCTTGCCAGATATAGAGAGTCAGGAAAGCTATCGTAAATATCTCCACCGATTTCTTTTAACACTATTTTCATGAATTTTAGTTGAGATTCGGTCGCTGTTTCAGGGAGATTGAACTTTTTTCGAAAGGTCATTATCCACAATAAAATCCATGAAAATTTATCATCTATTGTCGTTTTTTCTTCCTCTTGATATGACTTAAAATCTGGCGGTGAATAATTTTCAAAAGTATCGGCAAAAGTTCCATCATCTGACTCATTGCCATCAGAAGAAGAAGTATCAGTATGTTGTTCATAATCAGAATTGCTCAAATCTTCTGTTTTTGAATGTTCGAGCATAATTTGTAGGCGATTTGCGTAGCTTCTTGTACGGCTTCGAGGTAAAAAAATATATTCGTTTTCGTTGTATTCTGGAGTTGTCGAATTATCTTTTTCATTTAATGAAATTGTTGTCGAATCTTCTTCAAAAGGAGTTATTACCGAAATTTCTTCATTTAATGGAGATATCAAAATATCTTCATTTATCGGATTTTCTTCTAACGAAGTTATTGTCGAATCCTCTTCTTGATTAATTAGTAACAATGAAGCCAAACCACTATTAAGATTCGAGTCAGTTGTGTTTTCCGCCGCTTCGTGAAGCATTTTAGTTCGGGTTACAACCAGTTTTCCATTACATTTGTCACAATAACAAGGGACTTTGGTTCTTTTTTTGCTAAACCTTCTAGAAGATAGTCAGTTTGCTATTTTTTCCGAACCCATAATTTGATTAATCGATCTTCTTCTCGTCATGTTTTATAAAATTTGATAAAGAATCGGTTATAATTAATATGTACTTTAAAATTTAACGAAATTTTGACAAATGAAGTCAATTTTTCTCTTGAAAATTAAAATTTTATGAAATTTTTTTTTAATTTGAAAATTTCGGTTAAAATTGATCCGTTAGCAATTGATTTAATAAAAGTTTAATTTCGAGATTTTGATTTAGTCGATTTAATTAAATTTTCAATCATAAGAAATTTTTTTAATTTGAAAATTTCGGTTAAATTGATCCGTTAGCAATTGATTTAATAAAAGTTTAATTTCGAGATTTTGATTTAGTCGATTTAATTAAATTTTCAATCATGAGAAATTTTTTTAATTAATTTGAATATTTCGGTTAAATTGATCCTTTAGTAATTGATTTAATAAAAGTTTAATTTCGATTAGACTTTTTTTAACGATTAATTAACTTATAAATCAAATTTCAGTTTTTATTTTTATCAAATAAACTTTTTTTCAGGAAAGCTTATTTTGAATTTATAAAGCTCCATCAATCAAATTTTTTTCGCAAAAATAATTTTATTTTTTCGATAAACAATTCTCGTAATTTTTATAAAATCTGCAATACATTTTTATATTGATCAACTTTTATATAAATCGAACAATATTTTTCGTCATTTTGAAAGAAAGTTCTACTTTATTTACTAATTTTACTATTCTTCTGTTTATTAAAATCTCTATAAAGAATGAAACGATCTGGAAAAAAAAAGTGTCGAAAAAAGTCGTCAAGAGTCTCACAAACAAACTTCTTCACAGGAATTTGTAAGTTCTGATTCTCCCAAACAAACGTCGATATCGAAACAACAATCCGCAGCTTCCAGTTCCGATTCTACCAAAACTCAAAAACAAGCGTCGAAACAACAATCCGCAGCTTCCGGTTCCGGTACTACCAAAACTCAAAAACAAACGTCGATACAGGAATCCGCAGCTTCCGGTTCCGTTTCTACCAAAACTCAAAAACAAACGTTGATACAGAAATCCGCAGCTTCCGGTTCCAGTTCTACCAAAACTCAAAAACAAGCATCGAAACAGGAATCCGCAGCTTCCGGTTCCGGTACTACCAAAACTCAAAAACAAGCGTCGAAACAACAATCCGCAGCTTCCAGTTCCGGTACTACCAAAACTCAAAAACAAACGTCGATACAAGAATCCGCAACTTCTGGTTCCAGTTCTACCAAAACTTAAAAACAAACGTCGATACCAGAAGCTTCGGAAGATAATGGGCCATTTCGCTTAGTGGTACCATCCAGCTTGTACTCGCAACAAAGCAGGATGGTACTACCGATTCGTAATGTAACCGTACATAGGGAATTAACGCCCATTACACGCACAGCCGAACCATATAGGAGCAATATACATAGGGAATTAACGCCCATTACACACACCACCGAACTGTATAGGAGCAATGTACGCACCGCCGAACCAGGACTCGAACATTATATATATAACTCAGATCTAAAGTCAAAAATTTTAATATAACTTTATACACTTAATTTTATTAAAAGCTTTATACAAAATCATCATATAAGTTCAAATTTTACTACAAATTATACAATTTCAAATCTGAGTTTATATAAAACAAAAATTATTTTATTTATTAATTTTATGTAACTATTATTTCACTAATGATTTATCAATTCAAAAATTCATAATTTAAGAAAAATTTTAAAAAAACTTACTTGTCATTATTCAAAAATTAGTACTGTTGTGAAAAATACAAATGTTTCCACAAGTATTATACTAATAATTACGAAAATTTAAATCTAGGTAGTTTCGACCCTGCTGAACAACTTTCAATTAATAAAGATAGTCGATTTCATTTGATAAAGGTGCCGAAATTACGCTCTGAAGTTACTGATCGGGTGATCGAAAAAAAATTGAGAGTGCGAAAATTGCTCGTATTCCATAAGAATTACTCCGATTACTATAAAAATTTAGGTATAGGTAGTTCTGACCTTCGCGAACAATTTTCTCTTAATAATGGAAGTCGATTTCATTTGACTAAAATGCCGTAATTACGCTCCAAAATTAATAAACGAAAAAAGCAAATTTAAAATTAATATAATTATGAAAATATGCGCGTACTCCATAAGTATTACTCCAATTACTATGAAAATTTATATTCTAGTAGTTTTGGCATCGCTAAACAACTTTCTCTTAATAAAGAAAGTCGATTTCATTTGGCTAAAGTGGTAAAATTACACTCCAAAGTTTGACGAAAGTAAAAAGAAAAAATTTAGGAATAAATATATTATGAATTATATAAAATACCTATATCTTCATAAAATACAGGTAATAAAAACTGAGACAAAAGTATTTAATATGTGCTAATTTGTAAATTTACAAAGTTTTAAAATTTTTTTAAAGAAAAATTTTTTATATACGTATATATAATTTATTTACACAAGTATCGTTATACAAAATAAAGATCTCACTTGATTTAAAGATTATCACTGTTATACAAATACATATCTGACTTACCGAAAAATTACTAACAGGCTATACAAAATCAAACATATGACTTATTGGAAAATTATATAATAAGTTTATACAAAACTGGATCCCAGTGTTATATGTATTGTTCGGGGTCCTGCCGAACCGTATAGGAGCAATGTACGCATCGCTGAACCATATAGGAGAGAATCGACGCCAATTATACGTGAACCTTATAGTAGTAATTGGACTAGAGATGTAAATGGTGAGCTACAATTGACTTTTGTATTCATTTTAGAGTTCTGGTCGACTTTAACATTTTTTTAGAAACGTATGATCTATGAGAAGAAAATGCCTACTTACAGGGAAGAATCGACGAATTAAATCGGCAACTCGATAATGCAAATGGCGAGTTGCGTGACCTACGGCTAGATGTTGGCCAATTACAATCGTATAACAATATACTTAGTCAGGAAAATGATGGCTTGCGTCACCAACATTCATCTGACCTTCAAGATATCGAATTTGAAGAGGATCAATGACCAACAAAGCGTAGGAAAGGAAAAAATCTTGTGCGCGATTCTGAAGATGAAATGGAAGTAGATGAAGAAGAGGCTAGGGTTCGTCCAAAATTCCTCTTTTAATGTATGCTTTTAACGCTCGCTAAACCGATATTTTGTTCAATTTAGGCCGAGATGAAGACGATTCTAAAAACTTTTCTGATTGAACTAGAATTAATATACGATGAAAAGTTTAGCAATGAGTCGAATGATAAAATTCTTTGACAGATTATACCTCGATTAATTGAAGCGATGAAGCCAAGGTATACTCCACGATACAGGCAAGTCAAGTCTTGGCTTGCCGCTTTACATAAACATCGCAGAGTGCGTTTGTTATATAAACAACGCGGCACTTTAGACAAAGATAATCGTTGTCTACATTGAAACAATCGGTTAAATGAAGTAAATAATTTCTTTATTATTTCAAAAAAAAAAAATCTCATTATTCGTCAAAACTTTAAATATAGAAAAAAGCACGACGAGTTAAAGGCGCAAAATCGCTTTTCGACAAAAATGACGAAAAACTGGAGAATTATGATCGAAAAAAACTTTTGAATGTTTTAAGCGACAACCGATATCACTCTCCAGAGTATTCTGAATCGGATGAGGAGCAACCAGACGGTAAAAGACATATCAATGTTTATAATCCGTCTTGGAGATCTGAAGAGGTTCGATAACTTATTTGTCGTATTTTTATTTTTTATTTTTTATTTGTTTTATTTTTTTTGTAATAGGATTGATTTTTTTTCTAATAATAGTTAATAGATTTATTACGAAATATCTTGGACCAACACGCTTTCTCTCTTCAATCTGCACAACTGATACGAACGCGAAATTATGACGATGAGATATATAATATCATCTCTCATCATTCACGAAGTGCTCCAAATTGGACCTATGTGGAGCAGAATACGCCGGCCGATACCGACTTTTCTGAGCCAGAGACGCCGATTCAAACGATGGATAATCTAATAATGGCGGAAGATGCGGAAGTGTCGGCGGAGATGGATGAAATAGAGGTAATAGAAGATTCGGAACCAACGGGAATGGAAGAATCAGAACCAATTGGAGTGGAAAAATTGCCGGAAACGGAAGATGAAACAGAAAAATGGTATAAATTTGTACTTTAATTTTTGTTTTGAGTTTTTGTTATACTAACTTTTTTTCAAATTTTAAATTGATTTGTCAGTTTTTTTTTGGATTTTTTTTTTGAAAATTATGGGTTTTTTTGTGGAATTGTGGATTGGATTTTTTTATCATTTTCGTATTATTTTCGTAGGAAATTTTATTATTTTAGTATTATTTTCGTATTATTTTCGTAGGAAATTTTTATTATTTTCGTATTATTTTCATATTATTTTCGTAGGAAATTTTTATTATTTTAGTATTATTTTCATATTATTTTCGTAGGAAATTTTTATTATTTTAGTATTATTTTCGTATTATTTTCGTAGGAAATTTTATTATTTTAGTATTATTTTCATATTATTTTCGTAGGAAATTTTTATTATTTTCGTATTATTTTCATATTATTTTTGTAGGAAATTTTTATTATTTTAGTATTATTTTCATATTATTTTCGTAGAAAATTTTTATTATTTTAGTATTATTTTCGTATTATTTTCGTAAGAAATTTTATTATTTTAATATTATTTTCATATTATTTTCATAGGAAATTTTTATTATTTTAGTATTATTTTCGTATTATTTTCGTAGGAAATTTTTACTATTTTTGTAGGAAATTTTTGCGATTTAATTAAAATAATTGGTAAATCAATCGAAATAAAATCGCTGTTTTAAAACTTAAATTTGCTAAATTTCGTCAAAATTATTATGGTCGATTTTATTTATTTTTGCAAATCGGCAATTTAAATCAATATCGATTTTTAGACGAATAGTCGATTGTTTATGACGAATTTTATTTGCATGGCAGGTTCGAATTTTATTGATATGTACAGCCGATTTTTTTAACTAATTCCGAAACTTTGCCAATTTCTAATTGCAAGTGGCAGGCGTTACGGTGCAAATCGCCTATAAAATTAGTTGCCGATTTTTTTGGTACTGATTGGCTAAGGTCAGACTAAATTTCGTCCAACATTCGGCAATTTAAAATTTTGCCGAAATGGACTATTCTGACCAGTGGCTGCCATTGTTCTTTTGCTAAGACGAAAAATACATTTTTCAAATCATTTCAAAAGAATAATAAAGAGAACTAAAGATTTGTGCTAATTGAAACGAAAGAGATATGTTTGGCATGTGACCGCGCGCATAAGAAAAAGGTGTAAGGTAACTGAAGAATCCAATGAGGAACGTGAGGCGCATCTAGAACGTGACTGGAAAAGAAAGCGGCGTAAGGTGGCTAAAGAGTCCAATGAAAAACGAAAGGCGCGTCTAGAATGTGACCGGGAAAAAAAGCGGCATAAGGTGGCTGAAGAGACTAATGAGACTCGTTTAGCACGTGATCAAAAAAGAAAGGAGCGGCAAATACCTGAAGTAAGGATACTGGGTTAAGGTTGCCTGCCGAAACTAAAAAGGAAATTCTGAAAGGTTTTGGCCAATCAAATCAAATGCCGAAAATGCTGAAATTAGGCCGAAACTCGGTCTTAATTTTGGCCAAAATTAAAATTCGGCCGAAATTATGAAATTGTGTCACATGACGTTACACAAATTTCCAAAAAAAGGAAATTTTGTTTCCCAGTAAAATCGGAGAAATCGGTTTCACAAAGGTTACACAAATATCCATAAAAGGAAATTTCCGTGTCGATCATTATTCCGGCCAGAATTATAGTATTAATGTTGGCCAATAATTTCGGCCAAATTTCGGCCTTTCGGTAAAAGTTTCGGCATTGTATAATATCGGCAAATTTACTTTTAATTGCCTAAACTTTCGGTTTTAAAAAAGTTTCGGCCTTGGCCTAAACTACTTGATTTCGGCAAGCAACCTTATACTGGGTAAAACCCATTTGTGATTTTGGAAAACATCAAAACTTTAATTAGTAACATTAAAACTATTGGAAAATATTTTGGTATTTGCGAAATGTTAAAACTAATGTTAAAATGTCAAAACTGCAGAAAATCATTTCAACCAATAAAATATGATCAGATGATTTAGATCATCATTTTGCAGTAAAAAATTTTTCATATATTCGGTATTGCGAAGTTCTTTAATTTCAAACTGAAACTTAATTATTATATAATGAACATATACCTTTACTGTCATTTGTCAATTACAACTCCTCGTGTATTTTTGGTTTTGTATAAAATAGGAGGAGTATGTATAAATTCGTTCTCTACTCTTGCAAAGAAAAATTTTTACGCGTCATTTATTTTAATTTTTATAAAACTAAACTACGTTCAAAATGGACACTTTAACTCCTATTAGTCCTATAGAAGCAATAGAACCTGTTAATACTCCAGTTAATCAACAAGCTCAACAGTCTGAAAAAGAAAAATGTTTAGGTGGACGACCTTTAGGAGTCATATGGCAACATTTTTCTAGAAAAAGTAAAGTTTCGCCTGGAAAATTTGAGGCTGAATGTAAATATTGTTCAAAAACTTGGAAATGTGAAGAAGTTCCTATATTAGAAGAATATCTTGCAAGTCATTGTTCAAATGTACCAAGACTTGTATTGCGTAAATATATGCAAAAGGTTGGGGCATGTAAAAATATTTCTAACAAAAAGAGAAAACTTGACAAGTCTACAACTGGTCAAACCACTATAACAGCTTTTCATGATTCAAGTAATCTTCCAGAAGCAAGAACTAATCGAATTAATTATGCTCTTGTAAAATTTTTGTTTGTTGTGAAATTTCATATAAAATTGTGGAGCACCCCTTTTTCCTTGACCTTTTAAAAGAACTTAATGCCGGTTATGATCCTCCAACGCGTGAATATTTATCTAAACGTTTGCTTGAAACTGAATTATGTGTCATTAATAATAAAATAGAAGAAGACATTATGAATCAGCAAAATTTGACTCTTGGTAAGTACTTTTTGTTTCACTCTTTTGTCTTTTTCACAATTTGGTATTATTTAATGAAATTATTATTACAATTATTTTTTAAATATAGCGTTGGATGGTTGGACATCTGGACGTTACCAATCTATCTGGAATTTTGTTATTTTTACACCATCTCGTAAAGAATACTTGTATCAACTTTCGGATTTGTCATCAAATTTACATACCGCAGAATTTTTGGCTGCAAAAATCAAAGATGTTATTGAAAAAATAGGACCTAATCGAATTTCTGCAATAGTATCCGATAATGCAGTTAATGTCAAAAAAGCAAGGGCAATTATTAGCGAAAAATATCCAAGGATTGAAAACGTTCGATGCATATCACACTGCATTAATTTAATTGCATGTGATATTGTTTGTCATACATTCGCAGATTGGTTACTTTGTAAAGTAAACATACTAAAATCTTTTTTTCGCAATTGTCATATGGCGGATAAATATATAATTTTTATTATATGATTATTAATTACTGACATTATTGATGAAATAAATTTTTTATATAATACGTACATAGGTAGCAAATTCCGAAAATTAATAGAAGAATTGGATATTAAAGGTGGTGGTCTTAAAATGTATTGTATAACCAGGTGGACTACTTCAAGAGAATCAGTAAATTCTGTATTAACTTTAAAACTGGTTCTTGAAAAGGTAATATAAAGACTTTTAATTTTGTTTGTAAAACTAAAACGTATTTTTAATTATTTAATTTGTTTTTAGATGGCAAATGAATATGCTGATCTTTTAACAAATAATCGAATAAAATCAATTATTTAAAAGCGTAATTTTTTTTCAGATCTTAAAATTTTAGCCTTTGTGTTAAATCCATTACGAAAAGCTGTTCTCTTTTTAGAATCTTGTAGCAACATTGGAATCAGATTGTTACCTGCCTTACACGACTGGAAGTAGCTTTAAAAAATCTTTCATCGTGATTTTCGAAATCATTGCTTTACTGTGATGAATAAGTGATTTGAGGAGTTTGACGATGATAAATACCTTCTTTGTTTTTATCTGCATCCACAATTCCAAGGTAAATAAAATTTTTTATAATTAATAATTAATTTAACTTAATTATTATCTAATGTTATAAATATTTTATTAGATATCCCTTTAAAAAGTGGTATTTACACAAGATTAGCAAAGGCAGCCTTATCTATTGGAAAAAATTTAGGCTTTGATCTTGAAGAATCTTGCGCACTATGTTCACAGTTAAACCAATATAAAAAAACGGAATCTCCATTTGATTTGAAATTTGGATATGGTTTGAAGAACCAATTAGTTGGTGGAATGTAATTGAAACCAAACCTCCACAGGTCAAAAAACGATCTATCTCACACATATCGGGTACCTATATATCGGTGACCAATTAGGTACATATCGGGCATTTTTACATATTAACAACATATCGGGTATCCGATTTGTCACATAATGCGCAAATTTCAAATATGGTTAAAAAAATGTAAATTACCAAGTGTCCGATATCCAAACTATTAGTCACCGATCCGTTATCTAATATATATCGGTCACCGATATTTGTATGATCTTTAAAAAAATTTGTGTGTTTATTTAATATTATCGTAGTATAGAAAACAGCTACTGATTTCTACCTATTTGGTATTGGCTTTGTACGCTTTGTACTTTGTAAAAATGTAATACAGTGTACGAAAAAAGATAATTGCTATGGAGTGCTTGATACAAAGTTTTTCCAAATCATGAATACTTATAAATAGATGATGTTTATTTACTTTTTTAGGAAATATTGAATGATAAGATTATTATATAAGCAAGCCAACTCTCAGTGATCATAGTAATACAAGAGTGCGGCCAGAAAATACCTAAACTTCAAACCCATTATCAAAAACATATACAAATTATTCAAATTACCGCGATTTTCTGAAATCCACTTATTGTAATTAAATTTATCATGGCAAAAAAATAAATACGTTCCCCCTTTTTTCTTTGTAAACTATTACACTGAATTTGCAAAATGGCGTATAAGGTGTATTGTACTATTATCATATTAGGAATCTTTCCATATAACCAGGATACCTGAAAAAAAATAAATTTTAAGGAGATATTTATTTTACCCAAATCGTAATAAAATTGTAATACAAACTAATAATTCTATATAAATGACAGATTTTATTTCTCCAACATCTTTAGTTCGATCGTTACTGATAAAGGTGATTATTGGTATCTTTGATTCTAGCGATCACTTCTAATGGAAGTTTGATAACCGGAGGTGATCGATTCAGTCATATTGAATTTGGATCTTATTTTTCAATTTAATTAATCTTTAAAGAAATATGTAAGTCAAAATGCCTGCGCTGATCCCTGTCCTTTTGGAGTTTATAGGGTGACGATGAAGATCGGCTATTGCCCAAGTATACTCTTTATTGATTAATTTCTTTGAGAGACGTTTTCGTCGATATGCTTTGTACGATAACAATGTTGCCTCTATAATTCTGGGCTGGATTAGAGGAAAAAGTCCTGATTGCATCTCACCCATTTTGTCGTCAGGCACAGTCTGAAACTTCTGTTTGTAAACTTTTATTTCCATACCAACTGCGTGGGTTTAGGGTATATTTTATTCCCTAACTCTTAGACCTACTTGTTAGGTTCATCAGGAAATTTTTTCAGAGGATATATATCGATGAAAATATCACATGACATATATCGATAATAATCGCACTCGTCGAGTAGTTTCGATATGGATAAATCAGATTAAATTGACAATAATCATCAATACTATTAAAAATCCATATTTATCTCTATAGTTAAAAATCAATAATTATCATTACAGGTTAAATTGTTATATTATCTATAGTTAAATATCATTGTATTTATTCATGATTACATAATTAAATTAGATTATTTTATTTATCGCATTCAGTTATTCAATAACAAATGATACATTTTTAAATCTATACTAAATATATACTAATCTAAACAAACAAGTGAAGTTTACACTTTACACCCAAATAGTCTTAAAGTCTACAAGAAAAAAAGAAAAGAAACGTTAAACGTTTCTGAAAAAATAAAAAAGGTAAGTTAAGAAACTTACCAGTTCGAGATTCAGCGAATTAATGAACTTGACTCCAAAGTACCTAAAATAAAAAAGTAAAAAAGAAACGTTAGAACGAACATTTCTTAGTAAAAAACAAAAATAAAATTAAGTTTTGTAATAAGAAACTTACCATTATTTTACTGTTTTGGAATGTTAAATCACAAAACCTACAAAAAAAATAAAAATAAAGAATGTTAGAAACGTTCCTTTTAAAAAGCAAAAAAATATTTTAAAGTTTCATAATGAAATCTGTACGAAACATATTTTGAAACCACCCGTAATAGCAATCCGAGATCAAAGTTACCTACAAAAAAGAATAAAGAAATGTTAATAAGACATTTTTAGAAAACTAAAAAGATAGCTTCTTCGAAGCTTACCTGGCATTCCAACCCAAAATCGAAAGCTGAAGGGAACCTACAAAAAAAATAAATAAAGAAACGTTACATTTCTTTAAAAATATTAAAAAAAAACTGAAGATTTGAAGTTTCAAAATGAAACTTCGAAATCTAATCACATAATCTGAAGAGTACCTACAAAGAACAAAAGAAGAAATGTTAGTATAACATTTCTCAAAAAAAAGAAATTAAAGCTTCACAATAAAATGAAACTTTGCGAAACTAACCATTTGGACCATTTCTCAGTTTTAAAACCGAAACGAACCTACAAAAAAAAAAGAAATGAACAATATTTCTTACAAAAAAAATAAAAAAAAAAGATACTCGCCTTTCAAAGAACGGCCGTCTATAAAATAAAAGTAATGAACAACTAGTTAGTAAACTTTGTTAAAGAATAACTTAAAGTAAAAATATTTAGCCTACCAAAATCCCAAGTTAAAAAAAATTAAATACACTAATCTCCTTTTCAAGACCGAAAGAAACGCCTAAAGAAAGAAGAAAAAATGAATGTTAACTTTCATTAAAGAAATAAAGAAAGAAAAATATCATCATATTGTCTTACTGAAATCCCTTGTTGAAGAGCTGAAGAACCGCCTAAAAAAGAAAAGAAATGAACTTTTAGTAAATTTCGTTAAAATAAAAAAAAATTAATAAAAAATTAGTGTTTTGTTAAATAGTAAAATCCTGAGTCAAAAAGCTGACGCGTTACACATTTTTTGGCCTTCTAAACAGAAACGCAAATTTCCAAACGTCTGAAGGCTAAAATAAAGACAAAATCTATAAAAAAAAAGAAGATTAGTACTAAATGCGAAAAAAAAATAAGTTTAAAATCTCAAAAATTGACTTACATTTCTACAAGGGACCACCGAAATGAAAACATAACTTAAAAAAAAATTTATAAAGGTGTTTAAATTAAGGGGAAGGTTGAAAGAGAGGAATGAAAGAGAGGAAGAGGGAGAGGGGACTAAACGGAATGAAAAAAAGGAAAGGGAAAAACAGAAGTGAGCCAAAAATGAAAAAAATGGAAAAATGAAATGAAACAAAAGATGAAAATGAAAAAAAAAAGAAAAGGAAAGCGTAAAAAGGGGTGAAGTGGTGAAAGGGAAAGTGTGAAATAGAGATAGGTTAGAGGGAGAAGGAAAAAGAAGGGTAGAAGAGTGTGAATGGGAAAGGACGAAAGAAATGTTTAATTAAACTTTAAAAAAAAGTTTAAAAAAAATACTTATCGCGTCACGTCTTAGGGTAGTTAAAATCAACGGAAAGTCATGTCACATAATATGATACACGTGATTGTTAAATAAAGAACCTCGTAACTTTAATTTTCTTGTGATTATGTAACAATTGTAACAGGACCCCGGATATCTAATATAAAGGTTATAATGGACTTTTGGCCAAAAACACCCCTTTTTGCTGAAACTCAAAAAATCGTTTTTTGTAAATATCTCAGCATCCAGTAATTCAATTTTAATGAACATTTTTTTATTTTGTAGCCCCCATTTAGCTCTACAATTTAAAAAAATGTTCATCAAAATTGGACCACTGGATGCCAAGATATTTACAAAAAACGATTTTTTGAGCCCCTGAAAAATGGGCCAATCTGCCAAAAGTGTGACTTGATCTCGATCTGCCAACTCTTTCTTGTAGATCCTTGGTCAAAAATTTCGCGGAAGAAATTTTTATTCTTCATATTAACACATCTCTTATTTTACTATTAAAATGCCTCCCAAAGGTAACAAAAAAGCTGGCAATAACCCTAACGGGGGACCTGCCAAGCGTCAAGACAAACGAAATAAAAATAAAGACTCTGGCTCTGACATTTCAAACTCTGATAATGAACAAACAAACAATAAAAACAACCCTTCCAAACGTACTCGTACGCTCCCAGATAATCCTATGGAAGAAGACTACATCGCCGACTCAGCGGCTGACGCTGAAGGTAGCAATACTACTCCTCCTCAACAAAATATAGCTGATAATTTTTTGTCTCCTCCTCCTAAAGATACTACTGCGCCTTCTGCGCCTGGTTCTGTCGCGTCTGGTACTGACGCGTCCATGCATGCTCCAAAAGACAAAGAAACTTCCCCTTAGACGCGTCTCCTAATAAGGACATTATGGATACCAATGATACTTCTCCTCTTCCCCCTGACACGCCCACTATTTCTATTCTTAGGCATGATTATCAGGCTGCTGCAGCACCTAATACTTCCCCTGAATTTGTCAAAAAATATCCTACCAATCGGGCTATGATTGATGCTGTCAACAATCTCCTTTTGGAAACCTATCACTCTTATACTGGCCGTGCTCGCATGTCTGGTTCTGGTGACCTCAAACGATTGGTTATCCATTTTAATTCAACCACTAAACGTAACGCCTGCCTTTTCCTCCAACATGATGATCTTACTGATCTAAAATTCTTCCTATATGACCCTCAGCAACTCCGAACCGATGAAGATCTCCAGGCTATTCAAGTTACTGACATCCCATTTTTCATCAAAAAAAGATGATGTCATTGCTCTTTTTAAAAAGTATAGTAACATACAATCCTGTCGCCTCTATACACGTGCCAATGCTAAGGTCCAACAAGCTCGTATCATTTATGATGATGCTTCCTCCATTCAACGCTTCATGGATAAACAGTGGGCGATCTATTGTTATTCCACTTGTTTACGCATTATGCCGTGCTCTCTCTCCCTTGATCAAAAGAAATCACGACGTGAATTCGTCGCTGTATTATCTCAGCTCCCTCCTAACACTAAAGATGTGCATTTAGCCCCCTTGGTGCGAGCAGTTGGCGCTATGGCTGTTAATATCCCCCTGTCTCTTAATTCTTATAAACCTAAACAATAAGCTTATATTACCTTCAAATCACAACAAATGATGGACACTGCAATGGAATAATCAATCGCTTTGCAAGGTCATAGGCTTCAATGGGAACTTCCTGAGAATACAAACAAGCTTTGCCATAGATGCGGTAAACTTGGTTGCGCTCCTACTGCTTGCCCGTTGAATAACTCTCAAGGTCGCTCGCGCACCCGTAACCCTGTAGCACATTTAAAAGAACGTTTTAATATTGGACAACCAAACAACCATAACTCTTCTGCTAATCGCAGTAGACGTCATTCCCGTTCTCGATCCAATGATCGTTCTAATTCTCGACAACGTAATCGTTCAGCCAATAACACTGGACGAAATAATAATTATAATAATAATACTTCTTCGCCCAATTCCTTTAATTCCAATAATTCTGCCCAATCTGCACAATGATCTCGATCTAATGAGTGTAAAGGCAAAGACCGTTCAGTTTCTTTTTCTACTTCCCAACGTAATAATACCTCTACCCCAACTCATCTGGTCAAAAACCTCCCTTGGTGGATCCTAATTGTTCCCAAATTCAAGAGATCCTTTCAGTGCTCAAAAGCCTTCAAGAAAATATGGCTAGTGTACGTGCTAGAATTCATGCTCTTGAATTAGCTGATCAAAGGATGTCTCGGTTAGAACTCCGTGTTTTTGGACATATACAAGACGATGTTCTCCCACCTGATCCCAATGATTCTTCACACTAGCCCGTAGGCCTGGGCGTTGCCCCGGGTTCGCCAACGTTGATGAAATTTTAAGGTATAGTTTATAAAGAGGTTAAATTAGAAAATAAATTGTAAGAATAATTATTTTTAAATTCAAATTTATATAAGATTAATATTAGTAATTTACTATTATAATTTAATATTATGATCAATTTTTAAATAATTTAATTCTAATCATTGTACTAAAATCCTAAGTCTAATAATCAATTTATTTTACTTATTCTTTTTAAACTTAACTAATACTAATTCTAAATCTCTTACTAATATAATTAGTGAAATTAATTTTGTTAGTATAATTTACTATGCAAAATATCATCTGAACTGCAAAGCAGTTCAGATAATATTTTGCATAGTAAAAGTTATCCAAATAAGATTTTATATATGAATTATATCAAATATATAAAATAAATTACTTTTTATTTTTATAAAGAATTTTTCTAATTAGGTGATGATTACTGGTAACTGAAATTATGATGATTGACTGGTATTATTAATAATTCTGGTTAATGGTGATAATCATTCTAATGATTTGAAGTAAAAATTTTTTATAAATGTAAAGAATTTTTAAATTATATATATAATATATTAAAGAATTTTATTATATACAATATTTTTTGTATATATATTTCATCTATTAATATTTTTTTACTAAAAGTTTAATATTATTTTTTAATTGAATCATTAATAATATTACTATAATTGTCATGAGCAAATATAGGATTAATTTTATATATATTATTATTTGTTTTTGAATTTTATTGATTATTATTATAGTAAAGGTTAAATAACCTGGAAATTAATTATGTACTAATTAAAATGATAAATATTGTTTGAGAAATATATATGATTTATTAAAATTTCTGCATGGAGGTCTGTATTAACCTCTATTTTAATTCTGTCTGACCTGCACTTGAAAATTAACCTAAAGTGTTAGCCTAGCTCAGACTTAATATATTAAAAACCCAGCCTAGATTGGACCCAGATTATTATTATAACATTTATTGTAAAAATAAAAAAAATCGGTAACTTAATTTTGACTCAGTTTAATTTCAGTCAAAATTAAAAAAATTTTAGTCAGAATTATGAAAATCTGGATTTAACGAAAAATCATGTGCCAGGCTGGATCCAGCCCAGGTAAATTTTGAAAAAAGTTTGCCAGCCCAAATCTGGATCTGGGTTCAAGGTAGTTAGGGTTTCTGGGTTTTAAATTCCATTTACAGACCTCTATTTCTGCATCTATTACATGTTGTTGAAATTTTTTAACTATTAATCTGGTATTATAAGATTCTTCTATTGGACTAATATTTTTTAAAAGTATAATAGATATAATAACTTTAAAAATCAATTTATGAAAAGGAGTTTTACTTGTTAAAGTGTTTAAGAATTCTATAGGATAAAGATTTTGATGAACTAAATCTTTATCTTTAACTGAACCTGCTAATAAGAATTCTTTAGCTTCTTTAAGAAAAATATAAAACATCATTTTTTGTTGAAAATATTACTTTATTTTTAATATAATTAATATTATTATCAGTATAATTAGAACATTCTAAATTAATTTTTAGTTTAATGTATTCCTTCCCTTTATATTAAAAATTTTAAAATAATTTTCATTATCTTAATATTGTTTATATTTGATATATAAGAATTAAGAAGTTATATGATAGATAACTAAATATTATGTCATATCATTAAGGCTACACCTCTAATTACAATACAACTATTTATTACTATAAGTCACGTCATAGACATATGTTGGATGCAACTCTAAAAAATAAAAATTTTATATGAAAAAAAGTGACGTGACATAATAATTAGTTAAGTCATGTTATAGACGTATATGGGATATAATCCTAAGGAGAGCATAAGACTGCACTTTTAATTGTAATATGTCTATCATCAGATAGATAAAATTAGATTTTTGACTTATAACCTTGAAGAAGTGTCATTGATTTAAAGTTTGGTATAATGCCAATTTATATCACTGGTAAAAAAATGGTCTATCCTACACATATTCTACACATATCTTACATATATCGGGTACTCAAAATGTAGAAAATCATACACAAATAATACACAATGTGTATGATATGTGTATTATTTGTGTATGATTTTCTACATTTTGAGTACCCAATATGTGTAAGATATGTGTAGGATAAATCATTTTTTTACCAGTGTATGTCATATATGCTCTTTAATTAGTAATAATAATAGAAATAATTTATTTATCGCATGTGCGATGCAAATTTTTGTGTTTATCATTGCCATTTTAAGGGGGATGGCGATGTATAAGCAGGTTGATCAACATAAATAATTTACAAAAGGAAAGAAAGTGCATGCATCGCACGTGTGATGAATAAATTTACTCATAATAATAAATTATTGATAAATAAATTGAAATATTTATAAAACATTGTTAAATTTAAATATTGTATTTTTATTATTTTTATTTATTAAAAATTAATTGTATTTATTATAGAGTATTATTAGAATTTTAAATATTGTATTTTTATTTATATAGAATTGTAATATTGTTATATAGTATTGGAATATATAGAGATTGTTATATGTAATATTAAATATTGTATTTGTATAAAGAATTAACGTTAAGTGATTTGCATAAGAATTTCGAAAATTTGCGTAATGTCACGTGATAGAGTTTTGCTGAATTAAATAAATCTTTAATTCCGGCCGGAATTAATTGATCTGCACAATAATTTCCTTTTTAGGAAATTTTGTGTAACCCAAAACTTTATTTTTCGTTAAAAATAAAATTTCCTTTTTTGGAAATTTGTGTGTACGACATCACGTGATATATTTTGCCACTTTCATTGCTTCTTTCATGGCTTTGTTCGACTTGCTTACGCGCATTTACATACACTTTATCACGTGTACATACTCTATATCTGATATGCACTAACATGAACGTGCGTATAATGCCCTTTTAAGTTGATAAAATTTGGCTTGATTCGCTTGATTGATCCTTTAAGCCGATATACTTTGCCTTACGATTTCGCTTGATAAGCCAATACAAGTTGGCTTGGGCGGCTTAAGTTCGGCTTGGCTTGCGGCTTGATCGGCTTGGCTTTGGCTTAAAGGTCCGAACCCACGATCTTGCGAAATACGTCAAAAAAATATATGTCAAAAAAATATATGGATTCGAACCCGTGTCTCGTGACCTCATCAAAAAAAAATGTAAAAAAAAATCATCCCCCGATTCGAACCACTGCGTCTTGCCTTCAACATGAAAAATCAGTGATACAGGGGGATGCGACGCGATCTTCACACCTTCCCCGTGACCAATCACATGCCTTCAATTTAATTAGTGACAGAGAATTGCCAGATATATATAGTGGTGACTAGTCCATAGAGGCCCCAGACGTTCTGTCGATCAACGTTCGATGAAATTTTAAGGTTTAGTTTATAGGTTTATAAGAAATTAAATTAGATGTTTTATTATAAATAAATTATAAGAATATTTTTTTAACTTCAAATTTATATAAGCTTAATATTATTAATTTACTATTAATTTACTATTATAATGAATCAACTTACTTTATTTTCTCTCCCTAAACTTAACTAACTTAACTAACACTAATCTTAAATCTCCTACTAATATAATTAGTGAAATTAATATTGTTAGTATAATTTATTATGCGAAATATCATCTGAACTGCTTTGCAGTTCAGATGATATTTCGCATAATAAATTATACTAAATGTAACCTAAATAATATTTTATATATGAATTATATCAAATATATAAAATAAATTACTTTTTATTTTTATAAAGAATTTTTTTAATTGGGGTGATGATTACTGGTGACTGAATTATAATGATTGATTGGTATTATTTAAAAAATATAGTACTAATAAAAATTAATAACTCTGGTCAATGGTGATGATCACCCTGATAATTTGAAGTAAAAATTTTTTATAAATGTAAAGAATTTTTAAATTATATATATAATATATTAAAAAATTTTATTATATACAATATTTTTTAAATAATACTACATATAATTGCCATAAGTAAATACAGAATTAATCCTACATATATTATTAGTATTTTTTTTTGGATTTTATTGATTATTATTATAGTAAAGGCTAAGTAAACTGGAAATTAATAATGTATTAATTAAAATGATAAATATATATATATGATTTATTAAAATTTCTGTATAGAGATTTGCATTGACCTCTATTTTACAATTCAGTCTGGCCCGCACTTAAAAATTAACCTAAAGTGTTGGCCCAGTCCAGCCCAAATTTATATTAAAAACCTGGCCTGAATTCAGATTATTATTACAAAAAAAATCAGACAACTTAATTTTGACTCAATTTAATTTTGGCCAGAATTAAAAAGATTTTGGCCAGAATTATGAAAATCTGGGTTTAATGAAAATTATGTGCCAACCAAATGTGCAGGTGAATTTTAAAGAAAGTTTGTTAGCCTAAACCTGGATTCAGATCTGAGCCAGTTAGGGTTTCTGGGTTCTGGGTTCCATTTGCAGACCTTTATTTCTGCATCTATTACATGTTGTTGAAATTTTTTAACTATTAATCTGGTATTATAATAAGATTCTTCTATTGGACTAATATTTTTTAAAAGTATAATAGATATAATAACTTTAAAAATCAATTTATGAAAAAGAGTTTTACTTGTTAAAGTGGTTAAGAATTCTATAGGATAAAGATTTTGATGAACTAAATCTTTATCTTTAACTGAACCTGCTAATAAGAATTCTTTAGCTTCTTTAGGAAAAATATAAAACATCATTTTTTGTTGTAAATATTACTTTATTTTTAATATAATTAATATTATTATCAGTATAATTAGAACATTCTAAATTAATTTTTAGTTTAATGTATTCCTCCCCTTTATTTTAAAAATTTTAAAATAATTTTCATTATCTTAATATTGTTTATATTTGATATATAAGAATTAAGAAGTTATATGATAGATATAGTAATAAATAGTTGTATTGTAATTAGAGGTGTAGCCTTAATGATATGACATAATACTTAGTTCGTTTCACGTCATAGCATATGTAAAAGTGACGCGATGTAATAATTAGTTAAGTCATGTTATAGACGTATATAGGACATAACCCTAAGGAGAGCATAAGACTGCACTTTTAATTGTAATATGTCTATCATCAGATAGATAAAATTAGATTTTTGACTTATAACCTTGAGGAAGTGACATTGATTTAAAGTTTGGTATAATGGCAATTTATATGTCATATATGCTTTTTAATTAGTAATAATAATAAATTATTGATAAATAAATTGAAATATTTATAAAACATTGTTAAATTTAAATATTGTATTTTTATTATTTTTATTTAGGGTTTTGTTTTTTATCGCACCCGCGATATGTCGCAAGGGCATGCGCCTCCTAATTTTATTGGCGAAAAATTTTTTTGTGGCGCGTCAAATTTCAATTGTAACACGATCTTAAAAAATTTTTTTTTAAAAAATTCTTCGATCTGTTTTGGTTTCTTTGTCCCTACCCTTTAATAAAAACAAACCTTTACATTTCTTTTCTAATTACGTTTTCATTAAAAACATTGTTTATCATGTTTATATTCGATGGTTGGTTTCTTTTTTCTTCTTTTGCTTGTGTTTTAAAACTACACTAAAGGTTTTTTTTTCTTTTTTCAGGTCCTTTGCGTTGTGGATTTTGACGTTAATATCATTTGAAAAGAGACTTTTCGTTCTTTAAAGACTCGGTAGGTGAAGTTTAATACACCGTGTTTAATAACCTTAAAAACACTATTAACGATTTTTTTTTTTACTTTAGATTCTTTCACTTTAGATTCTTTTCACAACGGAAGTTTAATGTCAATTTCGTTACTCTTCCTTCTTCTCATTTGGAAAAAATATTGGTAAGTGTCGGTTATATAGACTATGAACTAATTTAAACGGCCTCTTCAAAGTTTTTGTATATGTATTAACCTCTTGTAAACAATATTAACCAATTTTTTTTCTTTTTTTTAGGTTCTTTAATTTGATTTCCTTTCTAAAGAAGACCTCTTACTTTCCACTTTGGCGAAGTCTCGGTAGGTGTTATTCAGGTTGTTGGTGTACGCGAAGCTTTTAGAAACAACACTAACAGGTGTTTTTTCTTTTTTTTTTAGGTTTTTTTTCGTTGTAAAAGCTAAGATTTACCGCCAATTGTGTTTTTTTTCATTTCGGTAGGTGTTATATAGGTTAATAGTGTATGTAATAACCTGTTATAAATGATATTAATGAGTTTTTTTCTTTTTTTAGGTTCTTTCACGTTGTTAAAGCCAAACTTTAAAGCTGATCTCATTTTTAAGGTACCTTTGTTACCTTTCACTTCGGTAGGTGTTATATGGGCTAATGGTGTATGTAATAACCTATTATAAATGATAATATTAATGAGTTTTTTTTTCTTTTTTTAGGTTTTTTTCACGTTGTTAAAGCCAAACTTTAAAACTGATCCCATTTCTAAGGTACCTTTGTTACCTTTCACTTCGGTAGGTGTTATATGGGCTAATGGTGTATGTAATAACCTATTATAAATGATAATATTAATGAGTTTTTTTCTTTTTTTAGGGGTTTTCACGTTGTTAAAGCCAAACTTTAAAGCTGATACCGTCAGACGAAACATACCAGGTAATAAAGGACTAGTAGAAATTGTTTGGCGGAAAAAATTCTAACGCTCTACCAGGGATAAATGGTATAAATCCTTTTTTCTCCATTTTTTTGGTACCTTTGTTATTTTTACTTCGGTAGGTGTTATATGGGCTAATGGTGTATGAAACAGCCTTTGGAAATGATTAAAGTATATAAATTAGGAACCAGGATGCTTAACAATTTTTTTAATAAAGTAATTAATTACATACACATAAAATTCTTATATAGAAAAGGTCTAATAATTAATGATTAATCCTTACTTTTCTTACTTTCTTGATGGTATTGTCTTTTTATTTTGATAGAGAGTTGGTAAATATTATATTAAAAGACTTCTTTTATTGCAGAAGCTTAATTTTAATTTTAAATCTTGTTAAAAAAAGACTTTTCATTTTCGGTAAAGTGTTGATAGGACTAATAGTATATGTTATTGCTTTTATAAATGTCATTAACTTGGTTTTAGTTCTGAATAAACGAAAATATTAGTGTGCGGACAATGCTTAATTTTATTGGCTAGTAAATATATGAATTGTGATTGTAACACAAAAGTTACTATTTGTTTACCTAATTTTTTTGTACGTCCCTTTATTTTTTTTTGCTTTTTACACACCTTATACCTTTGTTTACTACAATGCAACAAGAAAACTCTGAACCAGTTTTGTATCAAGGAAAGGCTTTCACCACTTGGAAGCAAGCATTTGAAACTATTGAAAGTCGGGCAAAGCAGCAAGGGTTTAATATCATATATAGTCGTGTTGAGAAAAAATCTGATGGAACTTTTCGTAGACGTACTGCACAATGTGAACATCATGGTAATTATGTTACAAAATCCAATAAAGAGACAACAACAAAACGTCTAGGCTGTGCTTGGCATATTAATTTATCAGAACCTACCTCTAAAAATCCTTTTAAATATGTTTATATTACAACACTTCATGATATCCATTCACATAATCTTAATCCTAATATCATTCAATTTGGAGATAACAAATACATACCTCCTGAAATTATGAAGGAGATTGAATTTCTTACTATTAAATGCAGAATGGGAGCTGCTACACAAAGACAATATCTTGAAGCAAAGTTCCCAGGACAAATAATTTATGATAATGATTTGTATAAAGCAATTCAACATTTTCGTCCACAAAATAAAGATGATAGTAATGATGCAGCTAAATTGTATACGAAATTACTTGAATTATCACAAAATAATCCAATGTGGAAGGTTGCGATCAAATTTGATAATAATAATACTCTTACACATTTATTCTGGATGACGCCATCTCAGTTAGAATTATGGTATCGGTATTCAGATATTGTGGTACAAGATGTAACTTGTAAAACCAATAGGTATGAGATGGCTTTAAGTTTATTTATTATTCTTGATGAAAATCGGAATGTAAGACTTGTTGCACAAGCATTATTAATTGATGAAACAAAAGAATCACATGAATGGTCATTTGAACAACTCAATTTAGCAACAAATAATGTGTATCCACAAGTAATAATGACAGATGCAGATCCAGCCGTACATGCTGCGATTAGGTCTACATTTCCTACCACATACCCGATGCATTGCACTTTTCATATTAGCCAAAATTTGATTAAAAAGGTTCAAAAACTAATTGGAAATAAATTTCAAGAGTTTTTTACAAAATTTCATGCTGTACGTAATACACTAAACACACTTTCCTTTGAATCAGAATGGAGAAAATTAATTACTCAATATCCTGAAATACAGCAATATTTGATAAATACTCTTTATAATACTAAAGAATCATGGGCTCATCCTTGGACATGTCACCAATTTACTGCAGGACTCCATGCATCTTCTCCTGTAGAAAGCATTAATGCATGGATTAAAAGTTATATTTTTAACTCTAATATTTCTTTATGTGAACTTGGGGATGTAATAGAGAGAAGACAAATGGCAGAAAACAAAAAATATCAACTTGTGTTATGGAAAGCTGCTATTCCCTGTATGCCTACTCAGATTTCCACTGCTGCGTTCATGTTTACTTCTATTAACCAAAAACTTGAAGAATATTTGCCTCCTGCCATATTAGAACTTCAAAGAGATGAAATTCGTCAGTGTGTTTTTTATAATGCTGTACAAGTTACCCAAGAAGTAATTGATGAATTTGATAAAGTATATATTACAATAATAATTGTATACTTATTATATTTGTATTTTACTTGATTTAACATTGCTATTACATGTGTTTGCAGTATGATCTCTTATTAGGTCAATATTTGGAAGATGTATCTGATGCTCGTCAAATAACTGCAGCATGTATGATTTCCAACATTAATAAAGATCAAATTTCATCTATGTGGGCTGTAAATGTTGAAAACAAACTTGTTGAGAAACATTTTATTATCTTATTAATAAATGGATCTCATTATTGCTCTTGTCTATCTCTTATTAATCGAGGAATTATTTGCAGGCATTATTTTCAAATAATGCTTCGTAGTCCTGCAGCAAGATTCCATTTAAGACTTATTCCTTCACGATGGTATTATAGAGATAAAGATCCTAGTAAAGAGCAATTTTTAGTTGCTAGCAAATTTGAAAATGAGATTACACCTCTTATTCCTCAACATAATGTTCCATTTTTAACTGCAATTTGCAAAACATCACAAGAATTTATTACTCGGCATGAACAACTTACAGACATACAATTATATGGTAAAATTGCTGGCTTATCACATAAAGCTACTATGAAAGCTGTTAGTAAAAGGGATATACGTATAATATATATTTTGGAGAATTACTTAAAAGATGTTGATGAAGAACAAGATGAAGAACAAAAATGAAAATATCGAATTAGAAGATACAAAAGATGATGAATCTGATAAGGAAAATTTTCCTTTTATTCTCAATAATCAATAATAAACCAAGAGTCTAAGGACGCCCAAGAATACAAAACGAATTAAAGCAAGCCATGAAAAAGAAAAGGCTACGACTTCAGTAAATAGTAAACAATATAAATGTGGAAATTGTGGTGATATGGGTCATAATAAGCGAAATTGTAATATTTTAAGATAGTTATCAAATGCTAAAGTATCTTTAAATTTGACAATAAAGTTTATTAAGCCTCCTAATTAAATCTTCACTAATACTTCCCAAAGATATACATACACCACTAATCTATTTATTATCTCCGAAATAGAAGACATCAGAGTTTACGTGCATTTTTCATGTTCACTAGTCCGTACTTCGTTACACTTGCTGTATCATCATTGTCGGGTGAATTACATCCGTATGAATCTAAAAAAGAAAAAAAACCATTAATTCATTTTAAAGACTACTATATAGTACATACACCATTAGCCCATATAACACCTACCGAAGTGAAAGGTAACAAAAGTACCTTAAAGTGGGATCAGTTTTAAAGTTTGGCTTTAACAACGTGAAAAAAACCTAAAAAAAGAAAAAAAACTCATTAATATTATCATTTATAATAGGTTATTATGCACCATTGCCCATATAACACCTACCGTGAAAGGTAACAAAGGTACCTTAAAAATGAGATCAGCTTTAAAGTTTGGCTTTAACAACGTGAAAGAACCTAAAAAAGAAAAAAACTCATTAATATCATTTATAACAGGTTATTACATGCACCATTAACCTATATAACACCTACCGAAATGAAAAAAAATACAATTGGCGGTAAATCTTAGCTTTTACAACGAAAAAAAACCTAAAAAAAAGAAAAAACACTTGTTAGTGTTGTTTCTAAAAGCTTCGCGTACACCAACAACCTGAATAACACCTACTGAGACTTCGCCAAAGTGGAAAGTAAGAGGTCTTCTTTAGAAAGGAAATCAAATTAAAGAACCTAAAAAAAAGAAAAAAATTGGTTAATATTGTTTACAAGAGGTTAATACATATGCAAAAACTTTGAAGAGGCCGTTTAAATTAGTTCATAGTCTATATAACCAACACTTACCAATATTTTTTCCAAATAAGAAGAAGGAAGAGTAACGAAATTGACATTAAACTTCCGTTGTGAAAAGAATCTAAAGTGAAAGAATCTAAAGTAAAAAAAAAAATCGTTAATAGTGTTTTTAAGGTTATTAAACACGGTGTATTAAACTTCCTTCTACCGAAGTCTTTAAAGAACGAAAAGTCTCTTTTCAAATGATATTAACGTCAAAATCCACAATTCGCAAAGGACCTGAAAAAGAAAAAAAAACCTTTAGTGTAGTTTTCAAAACAAGACAAAAAAGAAGAAAAAAGAAACCAACCATCGAATATAAACATGATAAACAATGTTTTTAATGAAAACGTAATTAAAAAAGAAATGTAAAGGTTTGTTTTTATTAAAGGGTAGGGACAAAGAAACCAAAACAGATCGAAGAATTTTTTAAAAAAAAATTTTTTAAGATCGTGTTACAATTGAAATTTGACGCGCCACAAAAAAATTTTTCGCCAATAAAATTAGGAGGCGCATGCCCTTGCGACATATCGCGGATGCGATAAAAAACAAAACCCTTTTATTTATTAAAAATTAATTGTATTTATTATAGAGTATTATTAGAATTTTAAATATTGTATTTTTATTTATATAGAATTGTAATATTGTTATATAGTATTGGAATATATAGAGATTGTTATATGTAATATTAAATATTGTATTTGTATAAAGAATTAATGTTAAGTGATTTGCATAAGAATTTTGAAAATTTGCGTAATGTCACGTGATAGATTTTTGCGTAATTAAATAAATCTTTAATTCCGGCCGGAATTAATTGATCTGCAAAGAAATTTCCTTTTTGGGAAATTTCGTGTAACTCAAAAGTTCATTTTTCGTGAGGAACAAAATTTCCTTTTTTGGAAATTTGTGTGACATCACGTGATATTATTTTGGTTCCATCGGTGGTTCGGCTTAGGTAATTAGATAAACTGTACTGTACGGTCAGCTAAACTGTACTGTACAAAAATATTTTTGCTAATCATAGCTCATTGTATACTTTTCAAATTTTTTAAATTTTTTTGATTTATCGTACAGTAAAATCTGATTGGTGAGTTCTCACTTCGTACAGTACAGTTTAGTAACCGTACAGGTACAGTTTATATGTATACTCGTTCGCTTAGCATGCGCATTTACATACACTTTATCACGCGTGTACGTATACTGCATTTCCACTAACACGAAAGTATACGTGTATGAACGCCCTTTAAGTTGGCTTGATTCGCTTCGCTTAATTGATCCTTCAAGCCGATATACTTTGCCATGATTTCTCGATAAGTAATATCGTTAGGCAGGTTAATGAAGTTCGGCTAGAAGCGGCTGATCAAGGCTAGGCAGCTTAAAGATCCGAACCCGTGATCTTGCAATATTTATTTATTTTATGTGTGATCTTGCGAAATATGTCAAGTAAAAGAAATATCCCTGGATTTGAACCCGTGTCTCGTGACCTCATCAAAAAAAATGTAAAAAAAAAATCATCCCCCGGATTCGAACCACTGTGTCTGGCCTTCAATTTTATTAGTGACAGAGAACTGCGCAAAATATAGTCAACACAGGGGGATGCGACGCGATCTCCACACCTTTCCCGTGACCAATCACATGCCTTCAATTTAATTAGTGACAGAGAATTGCCAAATATATATAGGGTGACTAGCCCGTAGGCCCAGGCATTGCCCCGGTTCGTCAACGTTCGATGAAATTTTCAGGTTTGGTTTATAGGTCTATAAGAGGTTAAATTAGATGTTTTATTATAAATAAATCATAAGAATATTTTTTAACTTCAAATTTATATAAGCTTAATATTATTAATTTACTATTATAATTTAAACTGTAAACCCTATTATTTTTCTATTATATAAATTTAATATTATGATTAATTTTTAAACAATTTAATTGTAATTATCATACTAAAATCCTAACTCTAGTAATCAACTTTAACTCTAAACTTAATTTTAAACTTAATCTTAATTCTAATTCTAACTATATCTCCTACTAATATAATTAGTAAAATTAATTTTTGTTAATATAATTTATTTTGCAAAATATCATCTGAACTGCTTCGCAGTTCAGATAATATTTTGCATAATAAATTATACTAAAAGTAATCCAAATAATATTTTATATATAAATCATATCAAATATATAAAATAAATTATTTTTTATTTTTATAAAGAATTTTTCTGACTGGAGTGATGATTTATATATGAATTATATTAAATAAAATAAATTACTTAAATTGGAATGATGATTACTGGTAATTGAAATTATGATTATTAACTGGTATTATTAAAAAAATATAGTGCTATTAAAAATTAAAAATTTTTATAAATGTAAAGAATTTTTAAATTATATATATAATATATTAAAGAATTTTATTATATACAACAATTTTTTTATATATATTTCATCTATTAATATTTTTTTACTAAAATTTTAATATTATCTTTTAATTGAATTCTTAATAATACTACGAATAATTGCTATAAGCAAATACAGGATTAATTCTACATATGTTATTATTTGTTTTTAAATTTTATTGATTATTATTATAGTAAAGGTTAAGTAAACTGAAAATTAATAATGTACTAATTAAAATAATAAATATTGTTTAAGAAATATATATGATTTATTAAAATTTCTGTATAGAGATCTGTATTGGCCTCTATTTTACAATTCAGTTTAGCCCGCACTTGAAAATTAACCTAAAGTGTCAGCTCAGCCCGGCCTGAACTTAATATATTAAAAAACCCAGCCTGGGCTGGATTCAGATTATTATTATAACATTTGTTGTAAAAACAAAAAAAAATTGGTTAATTTAAATTTTGGCATAGTTTAATTTCAATCAGAATTAAGAAAATTTTGGCAAGAATTACAAAAATCTGGATTTAACAACAAATCATATATTGGCCTGAATTCAGGCAGGTAGAAATTAAAAAAGTTTGCCAGTCCAAATCTGGATCTGGGTCCAGGCCGGTTAGGGTTTTTTTGGTTTGAATCCCGTTTGCAGACACTCATTTTTGCATCTATTATATGTTGTTAAAATTTTTTAACTATTAATTTAGTATTATAAGATTCTTTTATTAAACTAATATTTTTTAAAAGTATAATAGATATATTAACTTTAAAAATTAATTTATGGGAAGGAGTTTTACTTATTAAAGTGTTTAATAATTTTATAGAATAAAGATATTGATAGTAATTTTTTTTTTATTTTATTTTATTTTAATTTTAATTTTAATTTTAATTTAAAAAATTGAAATAAAGAAGAAAATACTTAAAATGTTTTTTTTTTTTTTGTGATAAACTAAATTTTTATTTTTAATTGAATCTGTTAATAAGAATTCTTTAACTTCTTCAGAAAAAATATTAAATATCATTTTTTGTTATAAATATTGCTTTATTTTTAATATAATTAATATTATTATTAGTATTTTTATAATTAGGACATTCCAAATTAATTTTTAGTTTAACGTATTCCTTCCCTCTATTATTCCTTCCCTCTATTTTTAAAAATTTTAAATATATATGTTTATTTCCTCTCTTTTCTGAAATTGGGTATGGATGCTTTTCAGTAGAAAGGGATGAAACTACTAAATATTAAATCTGAATAAATTATAGCATTTAGAATATTTTTGCCATATAAAAGAAAATTTGAATATTTTAATAGTTTCATTCTTTTTTACAGCAAAGCATCCTTATACTGAATATTTCTGATTTTACTAAAAACTTCCAGGAATTTTGATATGTTTAAATATCATATTTGTTTAATTATTTTTTCCCCCTCAAATTTTTTAGTTGAAAAGGATGTTAAATTAATTATTAGTTTGGAATGGCTTTATTATTAATATTAGAAAAGATTTGAACCTTATATATTATAATGAATTTCTTTTAAAATGAACTTTTTTTTAATATAAAAAAAATTTTTGTAAAATAAATTTTAATATAAAGGGCAGTTTGATATGAAGTTTTTCTTAAATAAGCAATTTTTATCACTTTTAATTCATTTTATTAAAAGATGGATAATTTATATTTTGAAGTTTTCTTGAATATAACATTTTATAAATGTTTTGATTTTTCTTTATTTTACTGCATTATACTAAAATTTTTCAATACTGAATAATTTATTATAACATTATTGAATTTTCTTATAATGAAAGTTTGATAAGCTTGGACATCTATTTTATTATATTGAGAGCTAATTATATTTTCATTAATCTGAAGATTTTATTAATATGGATTTGTATTTAGTTGTAAGATGAAATATTTTTTGAAAATATATTTTGCAAGTATTATTGTTATGTTAATATTCTTTATATTTGATATATAAGAAGTTATGTGTTAGATAGTAATAAATAATTATATTGTAATAAGATAAATGAAATTAAATTTTTGATCTAGAAAGTCTTATAATTTTACCGGTTAGAGTGTTAGTTGAATTGTCATTAATCTAAAGTTTGGTATAATGTCAATTTATATGTACTTTTAATATATGCTCTTTAATTGGTAATAGTAATAAATTGTTAATGAGTAAATTGAAATATTAGCTTGATAACTGTACTGTTAAAAAAATCAAATATGAAATTTTGTATTGTTAAAATTTAAATATTGTATTTTAATATTTTTGTTTATCAAAAATCAATTGTATTTATTACAGTCAAACTTTTATATAACGATATGTCGGGACATATATGAAATTTTTAGAAAATATCGTTATATCAAAGTTATACCGATATTTATATGTCCTCACATATAGTGGGAAAATAAAATTTTATCGGTATATCAAGTTTTTAATAGTATATCGGTATATCGAATATCGGTATATCGAGGTTAGACTGTATAAAGTATCATTAGAATTTTAAATATTGTATTTTTATTAATATAGTATTGTAATATTGTTATATAGTATTGGAATATATAGTATTGTTAAAAGTTAAATATTGAATTGTGATTTGCATAAGAATTTTCTTTTGAAAATTTGCGTAATATCACGTGATAAACCTTGTGTAATTAAATAAATCTTTAATTCCGGCCAGAATTAATTGATCTGCATAATAATTTCCTTTTTAGGAAATTTCGTGTAACTCAAAAGTTCATTTTTCGTGAGGAACAAAATTTCCTTTTTGGAAATTTGTGTGACGTCATGTGATATATTAGCTCCATCGGTTAGGTCGGCTTGTTTGCGGCTTATTTATACGTTTACATACACTTTATCACGTGTACGTGTCTTTACGTGCACTAACACGAAAGTAACGTGTATGAATGCCCGCTTTAAGTTGATAAAATGTGGCTTGATTCGCTTGATTGATCCTTTAAGCCGATATACTTTGCCATGATTTCGATTGATAAGCCAATACGGGTTGGCTTAGGTTGGCAGTAAGTTCGCCGCTTGGCGCGATTGATCGGCTTGACTTGGCTTAAAGATCTGAACCCGTGATTTTGCAAAATATGTCAAAAAAATATACAGTATGTAAAAAAATATCCCTAGAGGCCTGGATTCGAACCCTGTGTCTCGTGACCTCATCAAAAAAATGTAAAAAAAATCATCCCCCCGATTCGAACCACTGCGTCTCGCCTTCAACAGAAAAAAAAAAAAAAAAAAAAAAAAAAAAAAAAAAAAAAAAAAAAAAAAAATCAGTGATACAGGGGGATGCGACGCGATCTCCACACCTTCCCCGTGACCAATCACATGCCTTCAATTTAATTAGTGACAGAGAATTGCCAAATATATATAGTGGTGATATGCTTGTTGACGATCACCAACGCACCCCCCCTTATCTAACACAATCTAACCCGCCCACCTCGACCAAGCCTCTTTCCGGCCCGGTTCTCCCTTCTCTAATGGTCCCTGTTCCCTGTTCCACTATTTCCTGCTCCCCCATCCCTGAAACTGCCGATGAAACTACCATTAATAAAGAACATGCTGAAATTTATTCCTTCCAACGATCTTTAGATAACAAATTTGAACACTTATCCGGTTCTATTAATAGATTTATTAGCTCTATTTCTGGTAGCTCTTCCTCGGACTTAGTCAATAAGATTTCGTCTGATTAATTTGTTATCCTCTTCTTTCACCCCGCAGTTTCTATCATAGTGTAATAATGATGAACAATAATATAGATTATGATACCTTTGTGCGAAATCCCCCAACCCCGTCGATTTTAGTGATATTTTTAATGATCCTTTATCTGATACATTATTTTCTTCTTCTTCCTTTACTTCACCCATCCCCAATTCTTTTAACATTTCTTCCTTTAATGTTAATGGTCTTAAAACTCCTATAGCGTTCATTTAAAATACCAAATTTTTTTCTTTTTTTCTTTTTTTTCTCATCACCATGTTTCTTTTGGTGGTATTGTTGATACTCATTTATCACCTAAACAAATGAAATTTTTATCTAAGCGTGTTTGTGATTATACTTCTTTCCATTCTGATTTGGATTCTACTAAACATGGCCGTTTTTCTGGTGGTGTTTCTTTGTTCGTACACAACTCTTTAGCTATTCACACAGGTCGAACAGATGTCATTGTCGCAAAATTTGCCTGGAATTTTTCTGGCAAATTGAGAATTATCCCGGTAAATTAGGGTAAATTGTGTTACAATTTTGGGATAATGGAGGTCTTACAATTTGGCAAATTTTGTCAAAATGGCGGAATTCCTACAGAATTCCTAATTCAAATGTTGAGAAATTTTTCAGTAAATTATCATCAAATTGTGGGAAATTTTAGGCAAATCTTTAGTAATGATATGCAAACGAAGTGCAAATTGTGGTGAATTTAGTTAAATTTTTAGTAATTTTATGCAAACGTAATGTAAATTGTGGTGAATTTTAGGCAAATTTTTAGTAATTTTATGCAAACGTAATGCAAATTGTGGTGAATTTAGTTAAATTTTTAGTAATTTTATGCAAACATAATGTAAATTGTGGTGAATTTAGTCAAATTTTTAGTAATGTTATGTAAACGTAATGCAAATTGTGGTGAATTTTGTTAAATTTGTAGTAATTTTATGTAAATGAAGTGCAAATTGTGGTGAATTTTGTTAAATTTGTAGTAATTTTATGTAAACGAAGTGCAAATTGTAGTGAATTTTGTTAAATTTTTAGTAATGTTATGTAAACGAAGTGCAAATTGTGGTGAATTTAGTCAAATTTTTAGTAATGTTATGTAAATGTAATGCAAATTGTGGTGAATTTTGTTAAATTTGTAGTAATGTTATGTAAACGTAATGCAAATTGTGGTGAATTTAGTTAAATTTTTAGTAATTTTATGTAAACGAAGTGCAAATTGTGGTGAATTTTGTTAAATTTTTAGTAATGTTATGTAAATGAAGTGCAAATTGTGGTGAATTTTGTTAAATTTTTAGTAATGTTATGTAAACGTAATGCAAATTGTGGTGAATTTTGTTAAATTTTTAGTAATTTTATGCAAACGTAATGCAAATTGTGGTGAATTTAGTTAATGCTATGCAAACGAAGTGCAAATTGTGGTGAATTTTAAGCAAATTTTTAGTAATTTTATGCAAACGTAATGCAAATTGTGGTGAATTTAGTTAATGCTATGCAAACGAAGTGCAAATTGTGGTGAATTTTAGGCAAATTTTTAGTAATTTTATGCAAACGTAATGCAAATTGTGGTGAATTTAGTCAAATTTTTAGTAATTTTATGCAAACGAAGTGCAAATTGTGGTGAATTTAGTTAAATTTTTAGTAATGTTATGCAAACGAAATGCAAATTGTGCTGAATTTTGTTAAATTTGTAGTAATGACGCCAAATTTACCAAATTTGAAATAAAAATTGTCAAAAATATTACATATATTTTGATATTTATTATATAATCCATTAATATCCCTACATATTCTTCCTACACCCCTTACTGTTCTTTTTCTTTTTCTTTTGAGGTTCTCTGGAACATTATCGTGAATATGTTCCGTTCTTGGGACGATGGTTTGGATGATGATTTTTTATTTGTTTTTTTCGATTGATCACGCATGTTGTCAATAACTTCCTGCAATTCATCAAGTGCTTCGTTGTTTTTGTTTGTGGATTTTTTATTTTTTGAAATTCTTTTTGATGATCGTGTTTGTTGAGAAGTTTTCCGTGATGATGGGGGTTTTTGCAGTGGTAATGGTGGGATTTTGGAGGATTGTTTAGATCGTTTGTTTGATCGTCGTCCCGATGTCTGTAATAATGACGTTTCCTCTTGCTCCAGCTCGTTTGCCTCATCCTCACCCTCTTCTTCTTCATCAGATTCAGCATTTATATCTAATTTATCGACGTTGAGACCTTAAAAGAAAAATTTAAAAAATTTTCTAAAAATTCCGTTCCATAAAAAAAAAAAGAGAACGGTAATACTCAATTACCATAACTTCGTTGACTTTGTTGACTTTGTTCCTCCTCTTCGCTCTCCGATTCCGACTCATCATCTGATTCTTCGTCAATAGATTTATGGACTGAGGGAGATTCTCGCTTTCCGTCTTTAAGTGTCCACCAAATTAAATTTGGTGGTGCTTTCTTATTTTTCCAAAATTCATCTTTAAGGATACGAGGACGTACTCTCTTATTTTCTGGAAAATATTTTTCCACGTACTTGTCAATTGAATGTAGAAGGTTCGTTAACTAAAAATAAACGTGTATTAGAAATAGATAAACTTCTGTTGTTTTTGAGGTTTGGCATTTTTCCAAAATTCGAAAGCATGCGAAGGAAATTGATATGTCGAGATTTGGCGAAACCAGAAGCACCAATCACGTATTGATAAAGACATTTTAGTGTCACTGCGCATAAACAAAATGAATTGTCTGACTTACTTCATCAGATCTCCATGATAATTTGTAAACAAAAAGGTTTTTGCGATCTGTGGATGCGTTTGGATCATTCTTCGGATCACTCTCTTCAGGAGAGTGGTATTCGTTCTTGTTTAATATTTCATTAATATCCTTGATCCCACGTTTTTTAAAAGATTTTCGATAATCGGGGTGATTCTTCATGGCTAATGCGCCCTTCATCCTTCGTTCCCGTTTCTGAAATTAAAATAACTATTATTAATTTTCAATATTACCTAAAAATTTGGAACTTGATTAACTTACTTCTGATAAACGGTTGATTATATGGCTCATTATTTTTTTTGTTTTATTTTTGCCTCGTTAAGCTGGCTTTCTTTCCATTTACGTCAGCCATTTTTATGCAAATCTGAGAACACATCCCGAACTATACTTAATATTGCACGAATACCACGTTGTTCAAGAAGTGATTGGATACGGGGGATCAGATCCTTTTCCAATTGTGGTGCAATCTCGCCGAACTTCTTCGTATAATCGATGGGAATTTCATCGATTTTTGCGCTACGAATTAGAATTTTAATTTCGTTCTATAAAATGAAAATTGATAAAATTAATGAGTTTAAACGTTACATAAATAATAAAAATATACCAAAACAAACTTTTATTTTTTTTCGATGCTTCTTATTATATTGTTTTTGTGCTGTCTCTTGCAACAAATGTAGATCTTTTTCAGGGATATATTCCTCATTGTCTTGTTTATCAAGTTCATCTTCATCATCGTCATCATTAACCTGAATATATTCTATTTGTCGATTTTGTCGTGAACGTTCTTGTGAGTTCAGAGAACGCTCCAGCATTCTCGTTATTTGCCCGAACCCAGTAGACATTTGTTCTTGAATTGACGACATTCCCCGTTCAAGTCGTGAAATACGTTTTTAATGTACAAAAAAAATAGTAATTTTTAAATTAAGTTTGCTATTTAATCAAAATTTCGAATGATCTGCCAAATTATCCGCCAAAACGTAAATTATACCTTCAGTATCCAGACTTGATGACCTATTTAATCGATTACGATTGTGTATTTGGTCGATGGATTTGGCTGAATTTAAGTGTGATAAAGAGCGAACTGTCCGAATGCCCTGTCCATCATGAGAAGCGTCGATGGATAAAGGAGAATGTAGTGTACGAGTACGACACGTTAACAAACTTCTTTTTTTGGTCATTATCAGAAAAGAAATGAAGTAAAAGCTAGAAATGTGGAAGGAACGAACGTAAAATTGAAGAAACGTAAAGTAAAAAAAGAGTTGAGTAAAAAAAAATTAGAAAGGAACAAAAATAAAATAATTTGAAAATTGTAAAGACGATTTTAATGTAAAGGAACAAAAATTGCAAAATCGACGTTTGTATTGTAAAAAAAAAATCACTCTTTATATATTTATTCCAATTAAATGTTTTCTTCGCGTAATTGTTTGAAATAATTAAATAATTTTTGAATTGTTCTATTTTGGTCATCGCTGATTTTGGAAAATAGTTAAATAGTTAAATGATTTGAATTGTTCTATTTTGGTCATCGCTAATTTTGGTATAATTAAGAATAATTTGGAATTTAATATATAAATTTAGTCAAACAAGGTTACGAGGAGTATACTGAAAGTTAAATTTATTGTTATCGCTGATATATTTAAGTATATAATTAAGAATAATTTGGCTATAAAAAGTTAAACAAGGAGTATACTGAAAGTTAAATTTTATTGTAGATCTGTTAAAATGTAACGTATTCACTTTCGATTATGTATTGATCTACAATTGATGTATTGATGTTCGAAAAAAATATACAATTGATGTATTGAAGCTCGAAAAAAAATAAAAATGTATATACAATTGATGTATTGATGTTCGAAAAAAATAAAAATGTATCGTCTGATTATTTATTACAGCGAAATGCTGGTATTTTGGTTAAATTCACATTTTGTAAAATTAAATCAAAATTTGAAAAAATGATGAATGTTAATGAAAGACGCGTTAAAACAAGAACTAAAGAAAAATGTTATTGTAATAAATGCAACGGAAAGTATGTTGATCCAAGAACCAAACAAAAACATTCGAATGTCTAAGTCTTGATGATGCAACTACTTCAAATGACCCTAACGAGTATTGGATTGTCATTCGTTAATGAAGAAATCTCTATCGACCCTCAAGAAAGCACATCATCATCAGAAAATTTGTCAACATTTTCTTCGAAAAGGAAAACGAAGCAGGTATAATACTTATTTGGAGCGTGACACTCAAATGCAAAATATAAATGACAGTGATGATAACAATGACAGTAACGAAGAAACTGATAATTATGGCGATAGCGATGATGGGGATGATAGCGATGATAATGATGATGGGGATGATGGAGATGATAACGATGATGGGGATAACGATGATGGGGATGATGGGATGATAACGATGATGGGGATGATGGAGATGATAACGATGATGGGGATAACGATGATGGGGATGATGGGGATGATAACGATGATGGGGATGATGGGGATGATAACGATGATGGGAATGATGGAGATGATAACGATGATGGGGATAACGATGATGGGGATGATAGCGATGATAACGATGATGGGGATGATGGGGATGATAACGATGATGGGGATGATGGAGATAATAACGATGATGGGGATAACGATGATGGGGATGATGGGGATGATAACGATGATGGGGATGATAGTGATAATGGGGATGATGGGGATGATAATGGCGAAGAAACCAACATTTTTGAAGATTACTCTCCACCGAATTATGATTTTCCAAACAATATTAATGAAAATCTGCAAAATATTGAAGATTGGATAATTGTATTTGTTTTGAGGTATCAAACTAGGTTTCAACTAGCAGATACCGCAATCGATACATTAATTAAATTCATCAAACATATTTTAACAAATTTTAATTACGATCGTTTTAAAGATTTTCCTACTTCGTTGTATACTGCAAGAAAGAAATTAGGATTGAAGCATCAATTTGTCAAATTTTCCGTATGTCCTTCATGTCACAAATTACATAATATAGATGATGTTAAACAACACACAATCCAACAACACAAAGCAATAAAAAAATGTGGTCATGTACAATTTCCAAATCATCGTTCACTTCGACAATGCAATGCTCCATTATCGGAACAAAAAGAACTAGACGATGGTAAAGTCGTTAATGCGCCATTATTAATTTATCCGATCTTCCCAGTATAAAAGAGCAACTTTTACAAATGTATCAAAGGCCAAACTTTGAAAAAAATCTTAAATTATGGGCCGATAGAAGCGTCGACGACCGAGTCTTATGTGATGTATATGATGGTGAAATTTGGAAGAATTTCTCAAATAGTGGAATAATAGTAGATGATGAATCGACGAACAAAGATTTTTTAATAAAGAACATGCGGATGATCATTTGGGTATTATGATTAACGTCGATTGGTTTCAGCCATTTGAAAGGACAATTCAATAGTTCTGGTGCTATATATGGAGCTATTTGCAATCTCCCAAGAGAATTGCGCTTTAAACCCAAAAATATGCTCATTTTAGGATTAATGCCAGGCCCTAATAAACCAAGCCTACATCAGATAAATCATTACTTGGCACCAATTGTTGATCAATTTCAAACTTTTTGGGAAGGAGTGGGATTAGACAGAACTTCTGAACATTTATCCAGAAGATTGATAAAATGCGCAGTAATTGCTTGTTGCTGCGATATACCAGCTGCTAGAAAATTATGTGGCCATTATTCAGCCAATGTGCTCGTCGCAGATGCTTAAAGGTTGCAAGAAATAGAAATTTTAGTGGCATGGATGATATTGACGAATGGTTTGTTGCTAAAAGCGTGAATAGTCATCGAGAAATGGCTTTGGAATGGAGAAAATGTAAAAGCAACGAAGCTAGAAAAAGACATGCGAAGCAATATTACGCAAGATGGTCAGAAATGCTCCGTTTGTCTTATTTCGATCCGATACGATTTTTACCTGCGAATTCGATGCATAATTTATTTATAGGAATTGCATCATTTATCGTAAAACGGCTTTGGTTAGGACATGGTAAAATAAATATGGATGATCTGACGAAAATTCAAAAAAACATGAACAATATTTATCCACCATCAGAAATCGGTCGAATTCCTCATAAAATAGATATTGGGGAAGGATTTTCCAATTTAACGGCTAACGAATGGAAAAATTTTTTCCTGATTTATGCCAGAGTCGTTCTTTGGGATTTTTTGGACCAAGAAGATCGGAAAATCTTAGTACATTTCAGCCAAGCTTGTTCTATATTAGTCCGAAGGATTGTTACAATCAAAAATTTAGATGACGCACATGAACATTTAATTGAAATTTTGAAACTTATCGAAACGAATTACGGAGAAGTTTCAATAACACCAAATTTACATCTTTCATTACACTTGAACAAATGTTGTAAAGATTACGGTCCTCTTTACTCATTTTGGTGTTTCTCCTTTGAAAGGATGAATGGAATTCTTGGTTGGTATTTACAATAATATTATTCAAATTATTCAGAATTATTACTTACGATTTTACAATTATACAGGGAGTTTACCTAATAGTAGACGAAAAATTGAACCGGAAATTATGCGATTTATGATGCAGAGTTCTCAAATTGAACGAAGATTCAATACATTGGCTCTAAATCATCAGGCCATTTTTCAAATACTTGATTTAAATGATGATACAACTGACGATAACGAAAATGAATCTCTCGAAAGTGAGGAATTACAGGCATTTTTAGACATATCCGAAAAGCTGGTTTCTGGCGGGGCAACAGGAACAGAGGAATATCCTGGAGAACTTTTAAGTCCGATAAAATTGAATGTCATATTACCGGATGATATTTTGGATTTACTAGTTGATTACTACAATCGCGCTTATGAAGAATATAATTTTAGCCGACCACAGTTAGATCCTTCTTCATCAACCGAAAATTACATTGCTGTAACTGGAAATATCACACAATGTGGCAGATTGCGCATCGGTGCAGAATATTTTGGGTCAATATTATCCAAAAGGTATATTAGAAGCTCTTATATTTTAGCACGTTTTATAGAACAACGTGGAAATGATATAGACACATATCCCGGCCAGGTACAATTCTATTTCAAACATACAGTTCATCTTCCGAATGGTCTGACGGAACATTATTTGGCTTTTGTGAATTGGTATAAACCCGCTGCGACCGCAAACATCAGATTTTTTTTTCCAGCGAAGATTCTGATGATTTTACGAATGATCCGGAACTTTGGAAAAAGGAGTTTTTTAATTCTTCGGTTGATAGTATAATTCCGGTTTATCACATATTAGGTAGATTTGTTCCAGCAAAATTTAAATACAAACGTACTGAATACTTGGCCATTTTACCGTTAAATAGAAGATTTCACATTTAAATTTACCATAATAAATAATTTTTTTTTTTTTTGTGAAATTATCCGATTATTATATCAAATTACTCAATATTCAGTAAATAATGTCGCATTTTTTTAGTAAATGATCTAATTTTTCGATAAAATGTTACATCTTTCTAGAAAATGTCAACAAATGTACATTTTGCAAAAAAAGTGTCGAAAAAAAATAACATTCTAACGAAAAATGTAACATTTAACCAAAAAAACATGAAATTTGCATGAAATTTGCTAAAAAATGCGGAATTTTCATAAAAAATGTACCATTTGGCAGAAAATCGGAATATTTGACAAAAAAAAAGCAAAATTAGATTTTAATTGACAATGTTATTACAATGTTATGAAATGTTGTTACAATGATATTACATTGGTGGCAAAATGTGGAATTTTCATAAAAAATGTACCATTTGGCAGAAAATCAGAATATTTGACAAAAAAAAAGCAAAATTTGATTTTAATTGACAATGTTATAACAATGTTATGAAATGTTGTTACAATGATATTACATTGGTGGCAAAATGCGGAATTTTCATAAAAATGCACCATTTGGCAGAAAATCAGAATATTTGACAAAAAAAAAGCAAAATTTGATTTTAATTGACAATGTTATAACAATGTTATGAAATGTTGTTACAATGATATTACATTGGTGGCAAAATGCGGAATTTTCATAAAAATGCACCATTTGGCAGAAAATCGGAATATTTGACAAAAAAAAAGCAAAATTTGATTTTAATTGACAATGTTATAACAATGTTATAAAATGTTGTTACAATGATATTACATTGGTGGCAAAATGCGGAATTTTCATAAAAATGCACCATTTGACAAAAAAAAAGCAAAATTTGATTTAATTGACAATGTTATAACAATGTTACGAAATGTTACATTTGAGGTGTAATGTAGCATTTTCCCAAAATTTCATAAGATTTGCTAAATCGAACAATGTTGTAATAATGCTATTCCAAAAAATTGCTCAGCGTAATGTAGCATTTTCCACAATTTCCCACCATTTTCCAGAAAAATGGGGAATTTGCATTTTTTGAATTTTGGACAATGGTGCCCCTTCGACCTGTGCCACGTCCAATTTTACCAATCCCATTCTTCCCGAATTCTTTCTGTAGACTTATTTTTTAAAGGCAATGTTAAATTGCGTATATTTGTAGTCTATATTCGCATACAAATGATCTTGTTAATACCAATACGAAGTCGTTGATCAATTAATTCCTTATTTCTCAAACTTATTTCTACAAAATTTTCACCATGCTATTTGCGGTGATTCAACATGAATTTGGAGAAATTTTACCCCATATTTTTGCATCAACCTCAGGTTGCCGTTAAAAGAATTCATAAATTATTCCATTATTTGCTTTCTCATAATTACGAGGATTGTATTCCCCTTAATTTATCTAGTACTTTAGGTACTTATCACCACTTAAACACTATTACCCGAATTGACTTTGTTTGGTCTTGCCCGCTTCTTCGCCGCTATATGTTAACATCAACTATTTTTGATGCCTATGATCTACACATATGGGCTGATTTGATTACTCACCCAAAATTTAAATTTTAATTATTTTTTAATATTTAAGTATTACCAAAGCATCACATAATATGCAAAATTTTTATATTATTGACTTGAAAATAAAAATTAATACATGCTACTATAAAGTTAAGTTTTGGCTGAAATTATGTTAATACCGGCCAAAATTTACATTGTTTAGGCATTACGATAGAAAGTGAAATTGATATAAAATAATGCAAAATAACATTTTGTTTTTTACTTTCATTTATTATTTATTTATTTAATTTACAATTATTTATATGTTGCTATAACTACAAGAAACCAACCAAAAATCCAACTAAAAATCCAACAAAGGACCCAATCCAATAAAGAATGCATGTTTACTTTAGTCTTCTTACTTGTTGTCTATGGTGTAAATGTAATTCCAGCTGGCTTGACTCCATAGTTTTTTATTAACCTTTTAAATTCTTCACGACTTCAAATTGCAGAAATCCTTAAATCATTTTAATTTTAGTCCAAATCTGAAAAATATGAAAAAGGTATTAATAATATTTTATAATACAGTCATTACTCATCCGTTTACCCCAAAAAACTTACTTTTATCACTTAATCTTCTAATCTTTCAGAAAATCTGAAACCTAAAAATAAAAAAAAGACATTAATAAATGTCTTTAACACCATTATACCATCACATTTAGGAAACTTGTTTAATCTTCTAGAAAAGTCTGTTCAAAATCTAAAAAATAAAAAAAAGAGAGGATTAATGTCATTTATAATGCTATTACACTACATACTGCATATTCACTCCACTAAAAAAAACTTACAAGATTATTAATTATTTCTACAATTAACATCAACCGGTTTAAAGGCAAAACTAACCGTTCCTAAAAAAAGAAATTAAGTGTTATACTTCTTAAGTCAATATTGAATAAATGAAAACGTACTATAGTTCTTATTTGTTGTTCAAGGTGTGGACAAGTTCCAGTTGGTTCGACTCCAGCAAACAACAAAATACCTACTCGTATCCTTGGTACTCCCAACCTAACCAGTAACCAATCCGGTAATATTTTCGCTGTCAAATCTTTCTTGATATCGCTACTTGTGATAGAGACACTTCTAATCGCTCTCCTCTGTTTTTCATTTTCTGTCTAGTTAATATGGCAGTACCACTAACAGCTAACTTCTTAGGAGAGTTCCTTTCTTTTGCAGGTGCCTATCAACGAAACCCATTTATCTCCATATTGGCCTCTTCCTCAGTAGTCTTAACTGCAGCATATACTATTTGGACTTACAATTGGGTTTGCTTAGAGAGTCCTAGCCGTTACCTTTATCCTTGTCTAGATATCTCTAGAAGAGAGTTCTTCATACTACTTCCTTTTCTTCTGTTAATTTTCGTACTAGGTATTGTTCCTTTCGTCATCCTAGATTCTCTGCATTTTTCTGTATCATCCCTTATTTACTCCAAAATCTCCCGTAGTTAGAACGGGCTAACCTAGGAAACTCCCTTTTTAACCAATACTTGCTAAGCAACGAAAAGGATAGCCAATAAGGAGAGTAGTTTAATGGTAAAATGGTAAGCTCCAAGCTTCTTGTTGGGGTTCGATTCCTCCCTCTCCTGATAGCATCTATTAACTTGATATTATTTGATTCCTAAGATAAAATCAAGGTATTCCTCTCACTGTTGCCAACCTTGGCTTGGTTACTTAAAAAATAGTTACACTTTTCCTTATATCTACTCCCCTCACTAACTACCCAGTCTCTATCTGATGTACTTACTCCACTTTTATTATTGAAAATACCCCTTACTTAGTGATTTATCTTCCCAATCTGTTTAATATGCAATTCTTCTTACTGGAATCCTTCATAATTCTACTACCTTTGTTAGGGAGTATTGTTTTCATGACTCTTGCTGAACGGAAAGTAATGGCTTCTATGCAACGAAGGGTAGGACCTAATGTCGTAGGGTTTTACGGGATTCTTCAACCTTTTGCTGATGGGTTGAAACTTCTGTTTAAGGAAGCTGTAATCCCCAGTCACGCTAATAAGATAATCTTCCTAATTTCACCCTTCATTACCCTGTCATTAGCCATTATGGGTTGGGGGGCAGCGATTCCATTTGCCGAAGGGAACAGCCCTAGTGGATCTCCAAAAATCTAAGAAAAAAACACATTAAGAATGATAGTAACGTTTCTTAAAGAAATAGTAAAAAAAGCAGTTTGTTTCACCTTCTACTACTATGTCATTTTTTGATGTTCATTTCCTAAGCATAATAATCATGTTCTTTTTTCGTTTTACTTGTATCAACCGGAAGATCTAATGAAAAAAGAATTTAGTGCAAGAAATGAAAAGTGAACCAAAATACAAAGCAGAAAAAAATACTTTACCGATCCACCTATTCAGTTTATCAGCCAACCTAGAGAAGAAAAGACCGGTAAATGCCGAAAATCTAAAATAAATAAATAAATAAATAGAAAACGATCAGTGAGATATGATCAATCGATGATAGTCAAAAAAAAAAATAGATACACTGCACATTAAAATCGCACTTTATCCTTACCTTGAAATGTTGTTAAATACTCCTCCCCCTTGCTAGTTACATGACGACACCTCAAAAGGAGCCTACGTAAAGTTTTCAGCACTCAAACTGAAACCCGAAAGATCTACAAAAACAAAAAAAAAGAAACGTTATTTTTATTAAAAAAAAAGAGAATAGTAAGGAAATTTACCATTTCCAGCGTTTCTAATCGATACTCCGGAGGACCTACAAAAAAAAATAAAATTAAGAAACGTATAAAACTGTTTCGCAACGGGATGCTGCGAAACTTAAATTTCAAGAGTCCCCAACCCGAATCTAAAACCTACGTAGAAAATCTCACGTGTCCAGTCAGCTGTCTAAAAAAAAGAGAAAGTCGAAACGTTGGTAAGACGTTTCGTTATACAGTTTCGCAATGGGGATTACAAAGCTTACCACTATCACTTTCCCATTAACCTAAAAGTCCGAAACCTACAAAAAGGAAAAAAGAAACGTTAGATGATGTTTCTATTTAAAATAAAATAAAATAAAATTCCCAATTATTGCGAAACTTACCACTTCAATCTTGAACCTAAACTAAACTTATCTAACAAATTCTTTAGGCGTCATCAATTTCGTCGAGATCTATAAAAATAAATACATAAGAACGACGGAGAGGGTAATAATAATAATAGAACCGAAAATTTAGAATGTTTTACCTGATTCACTCAATTGGCAATTAAAACATTCCAAAACTATAAAATTAAATAACCTGAAATCTAGAAAAAAAAAATAGAACGTTATAAATAAGCGTTTCATGATTTAAAGAAAAAGAATATATATAACAGATAAGGCATTTAATAAGCCTAAAAATATGGATATTCGTACCACCAGATTCCCACACGTCCAAATACCTGAAAAGCAACCCGTCTAAGATCATCAATCCACCCAGAATATTGTTTTAATACGATTACGGATTGATATCTCTAACATTCCCGAGCCTTTCATTTATAAACTATATTTTTTTTACGAAACTAAAAAAAAAGAACGCAGTAATTAGTTACAAAAAATGAAAGAAATAAAAAAATGCTCTTCTAGTTTTTACCAAGACTTGACTTACCCGTTGTTTATGGTTTGGACATATAATATAGTCTAGTTGGCTTGATTCAACAAGATTTTTTTTTTAAAAAAAAAAATTATTTATTGTTATTGCATCACAACAAAAATTAGAAATTACTTACGTCTATACTGCCTTATAGGAAAGTTAAAAAATGTAAAACAGTTTTCTTCAAAATGCTTCGGTACAATCTCACTCGCTTTGTTGGTATCTAAAAGTGATAAAAGAACATAGAAAAATAGTTAATGTCCTTTCAAAATGCAGTTATGTCACCATATATTACCAAACTATACTTGCCAGATGTTAGTTCTAGCATTAATACCAGTCTAAAAACGCTATGTGTCTACCCAAGTATATTTACCTCTCAAGAAGCTAAGAAAATTGCGCTTTAAAAAAATAAACAGTATTAATATTAAAACTTTAAAAAAACAATAATAAATACTAACATTTACATACTTCGTTAAGTTTATTCCACTGAATAAAATATAGTTTAATGCTTTATATGTGCATTAAATTACCTGTACATTCAAGTCATTAATTCTACAAGAAAAAAGGAAAGAAAAAACATTAAAATACATTAACTGAAAGTGTGGTTTCGTCAAATTCCAAAAAGCTGGTGTCCTTATAAATATAAGAAAAAGGAAAAGAGAATTGTTAGAATATTTCTTACTTAAAATACACGTCCTAACTATCCAAGCCATTTGTCAAAGAAAAACAAATATAACAAATTGTTACTAATATATCATTTTATTTAATCAGTTCTATCACTTCTATGTAATACAAATAAATTAATTCTACCGCTCTAACCAAAAAATATTACTTTAAATTTATTTTTTTTGGTTTTGGTGTTGAAGTTTCAACATTATCAAATAAATAAAATAGAACCCTATTTTCATATTCAAGAATATCAGTTATTGCTGATTTTTTGTTTTTCCCTCCATCTTTCATTGTCTGTCTAAAAAAATGTGTTACTTGCTGGTGATTTTTTTTTTCAACAGCCGCGCACGAAAATGCCTTTATGCCAAATTGTTTATGTCTTTCCATAAACTCGGACATATGGCTAGGGTTGGTAAAATAACCGTTAGTTATGAATTTGGTTAATTAACCGGTTAATTAACGGTTAGTTAACGGTTAATTAACCCATAAATAACCTGTATATATAATTTTAAGGAAGTTAAAATAAATTTATAATTTATTAAATATTATAAAATTTTAATATATTTTATTTATTCTTCATCATCTAAATTAATAACATTTGCTTCAAATCCAAATATACTATCATTATCAGAACTATTATTATTATCATCTTCTTTATTTTCATTATCAGAACTATTATTACTATCTTCTTCATTTTCATTAAAATTACTACCCATTTAGCTGTATGAGATTCTTCACCAGAATAAATAGCATCGAAAGAATAATGGTTTTGGAGTACAAATAACAAAATTTTGAACTGATTCTCGATTAATATTAGACCAACCATCTGAAACCATTGTAAGAGATTTAGCTTGTAAAATTTGTTCATTACATTCAGCTTTAACTTCATCAAAAACATCATCAAGTAATTCATCAGCAAGTTTTCTTCGATTAGGTAATTTGAATGCTGGACGTAATTGTTGAAAAAACTGAATAACATAATTATTTTCAAGAAAAGAAAAAGGAACTCCAGCAGCAAATAATGCTTGAGCTAGTAAAATTTCAAGAGTATCTTGTTCTTCTTCACTCATACGATCAACAAAATTCTCAATTGTTGTATTTTTTAAATGCTTTTTTGATGTTTTTACTGTAGGAATAAAAGTAGAAGTAGTAGCATCAGAAGTTTCTAATAGTTCAGGAATTTGTTGTTTCTTTGTTTTTGCACTTTCTGGAGCTACAGGACAACTATCATTAAGATGAACTTGCATTCTTTTAGCTGTACCTTGTTCAAAAACTTTAGAACAATAATTACAACGTACAGAAGGATGTGTTTTTTTCTTAGACCTACTACTTTCTTCATTACTTTCTGCTTCAGTAATTATTGTCCAATGTTTCCAAACAGTTCCCTTTTTTTTACCATGATAATGAACAATAAATTTGCAAAAAAAAAGTGTTTTTTTAAAAAAAATTTATCTTAAAAAAAAGATCATGCAATATGTAGATCATAGATTTAATCAATATTTATATTAATTAATATTTAATTGTGTAACAAAATAATGGATTATCATTTAATCACATGATTTAAATTCTGCATTTTGATTGGCTAATTATAAATAACGGTTAATTAACCATTTTAAATCAATCATAACTAACAAAATTAACGGTTAATTAACCATGGTTAATTAACCGTGGTTAATTAACCCCCATCCCTACATATGGCAGACAAGAACATGCATATATGGAGTTATATCACTTGGCATGTATAATACCTTAAATAATTCCAACCAATCCTCGGCTTCGAATCGAAACTGTTGTGCATCATAATTCTTCAATTTAAGATTGAGATAAATTTAATGAAAGTGATCCCATAATTCTCGGATTGCATTTGCACGTGAAGATGGTAATATACGCTTAAAGTTAAAATTTTTTAAAACTTTCTTTTTGTCATCACCCATCAATAATGTGTGGTTCCACGTATTGGATTTTTCTTGCCAAAACTGGAAATTAACACCAATCCTATTCATTTCTTTAACAATTTCATCACGACATATATCATCAAATTGATTAAATTCTTTTAATTCGGCTAAAACTAAACACCAGAGACGATCCCAAATACGAAGCAAAATATGAAGTTCATCTGGTACCCAATTATCCAGTGGAATCATATTAAAAAGTGGCTTCCTATTATGACCTGGATATTTATGAATGTTTTCCATTTTCTTACTTATTTTCCAATCATTACATTGGTCATATTTTGATACTTGGCACCATGGGCAAAAAAATTTCGAATTTGCTGAATTGAATCCTAAACATATGGATAAAAATTTCCAGTCAGAACTGAAATAAAGTACAAAATTCCATATAATTTTGCCAATCATTAGCCCATTTTTTTTATTTTATCTAGTTCTTTAATAAAAGATGCCATCATAATTTCTAAAACCTCATATTTCTCCACACCTGAAAAGAGAACGGTTGTATAGTAGTGGTCAGGTTTATGGATATTTTGTATGTCATTCAAAATTGCTATGGTTATCATTACATGCTTAATTTTTCTACCTACATTCCGGCCATCGCCAGAAACTCTTAAGTGGATAATTGGATTATTAATATCCAATATTTCATTAGAAATAAGGGTGGGTACAATATACTTTAAAATGTCTTTAACGCTCCGAGTTCCACCTTTTTTGATATTTTGAATTATTTCAGAGTTTGAATATTCATCAAAATCCAATGGAAGATTGATAAGAGCAATTGGTATTTTCTGATTCATTTCTGTTGTTAATTTAAGTCGTTGTTTAGAGATGGCCCATTCACGTTGTAAATTAGATTCTACTGCAGCTAATGCTCGATAACCTTCACGAGGAATATAATTTAAATCAATAGCTTGTACTGCTGAAATAAGCTTTTTTTCTTTTATATCGTTTTTTTCCTCATAATCAATTTGGAAATCCATATCTCTAATGCTATAAGAAATTTGCTTAAGAACAACTTGATCTTTACCATAGATTTTGGATCCTTCAACTTGAACATGTTGTTTCAATTGATTTCCAAATTTATGCTGCCTTTTATTTAATGTTGATTTACTACAATGTTCAAGTGATATTAATTGAATATTATTTTCCTTTGTACTTCTTATGTTTTCTCTAGCTTGCTTTAATGTTATTAGATGAATGCCAAAAAGATGTACTCCAGAAATTAATGATTTTTCATTTAAGGGAAAAAGTTTCTAAAAAAAGATAATAAAATTTAATTATTAAATATATTTAATTCGATTTTAACACAAAAAAAATTCGATAAGCTAACCCTCAGAACTGCATTTGCTGCTGTTGTTGAAGATATATTTGATTGGACTTCTTCTGAGAAATTTATACCATACATAATTTTAAAAAGTGGCTTTCCTTCTACATAATTAATAAAGCACTTTACAGTTTTCTTTTTTTCCCCACGACCCCAAGTAGTTTCCACACAATATCCATTTGGAATTTTATATTTGTTTTTTCCTTGGGTATATACCAATATTGGAGGTTGAGGATATAAACCTTCTTGCTTAATTTTGTAATTATAACTCCTTTTTCCATCTGTATATAATATAGAATCTGTTTTAGGATAGTCAGTAATTTCCTTAGGAACATTTTCAATTTTTTTACTTTTTACTTTTGGCATTGTATTTAAGAGTATTAAATACTATTTATAGGAATTTAAAGATTATTAAAAAAAAGTATTGACGAAGACTTGATAAAGATAAAAAAGTATTGACAAAACTTGATGAAGACAAAAGAGTATTGATGAAGACCTGACGAAGATAAAAGAATATTGACAAAGACTTGACGAAAATAAAGGAGTATTGGCAAAGATAAAAAATATTGATGACGATAACAAAAAAATTATCTCTGCTAAATTTGGACTGAATTACATACTTTTTATATCATATAACTCTAATATAGCTGTATAAATAATCGTGTCAGATTCAATATTACCAAAAATAGAATATTTGTTTGTTTATAAACAGTACAGTATACATTATACGTAGTATTATAAGAAAATTTTATACTAGTTGAAAATGACCAGTAAAAATAATCCAATTAAACCTGCATTTTTTGAAAGTCTAAAATAATAATAATAATAATAAATAATTACAATCTTTAAGAAGGTAATTTTAATTATCACAATATATTTTGTATTTACCACTTAATTTTTTTATTGCAAATAATGTTATTGGATAACATAACATAATACAGCATATTACGAGATGAATTTGCGGAGTATGCAAGGATATGAAAACTGAGTTTGTTTGTCCAAAAAGAAACTTGTGTGTCACAATATTTTGTTATTTTGCTATCGAAATAGATGATGTTAGGTTTCGCATTTATTATTTTTGTTTCAAATTCTTAAAATTCTTATATGATTGAAAAAGTGTAAAGTAACAATCAGTATTTTTATTACTATTAAAATATTTACTAATCAGGTTTCAAAAACTCGGTATATAGAAAAGCAGGTTTTAAAACAAGTTTTCAATAAATAGTAATATGACACGTATATATTATACACTTTATACGCTTTATACGTTGGTTATGCAAAATTACCTTCTGACCCGTGTAACCATATCATCACCCCTCTGCATAATATAAATAAATATTTTATAGCAAGGGGGTCAGTAGGGTGCGATGACTTATGCAGTGTTGATTCAAGAAGGTATTCTTCTGAAGAAATTTTCCCCAAGAATCACCATTTTTGGATTAAGTTCGAGACGTATCTATAGAAATTCAAAGTACCTACAATATCAGATATATCATTATATACAGTAATATTATATAGAGTATCTCGTGAAATAAGAGTAATTCAACACATTATATTAGTTTTAATCAATCAATGGTATCTCGATTATATAATGGTGTTGATGTTCCTAAAACATTAACTGCGGTTAGAAATTGGATTAGTAAAGAGTCAGAAAAAATGAAAAAAACGAGAGAATTTAGGTTGGAATTATAATATAATGTAAAATGAACAGGTTTGCACCTATTAACTCGGTAATCTTAGTATGGATAGAAATCCTAGTTCCGAATTTCACGGTAGTTCCTTTTTATGCAGGATATAAAATAATATAGTCTAATTTAATAACTAAATACTTGCAAAAAATTTTAAGTTCAATGTTTATTTATTAAGTCACGGGTTCAATCCAAAAATGGTAATTCTTAGGGTAAAATTTTTTCTTCAGCTTGTGTAGAATTAGGAAAATTTCTTCGGAAGAATACTGTACATGATTATAATTTTTGCCGCTGTCAGAGATTATTTAATTATTTGATTGGCTGACTAAACTAAAAAGATTGATTATTGATTTATTCTAATTGTTTCAGATTTAACTTAGTTATAAATCTGATAATTTAAATACATTAAATACATGAATCTTCGTTCGCACTTTAGATTGAATTCGTCATGTGAGGTGCGTAATGTGAATCATTGATAATCTGAGGTGCCTCAATTTCGATCTGAGGCAAAAAAATAAAATTTTAATAATTACAGTTTTACGTTTTGTGGTAAGCTTCGAAGATTTTTTTTTACTTTTTTATTTTTTATTATTTTTTTTTCTTTAGAAATGGTATTTAACTATACCTTTTCCATTTCTTTTTAAATAGGAACGGGTATGTTTTTTTATGCCTTTAAGGTAAATTTTAGAATTTTTTTTTCCATTTTTTTCTTTTAAGAGCGGTATTTACCATTCCTTTTTATTTTTTTTAGATAGGGTCGGTTGGTAAACTTTTTTTATACTTTCTTTAAGGTAGAGTTCAGATTTTTTCTTATTTTCTTTCTAGAAACGGTATTGACCATTATTCCTTTCTTTTTTTTTTAGCATTTCGTCCTGGACTCTTCCCAAGTGAACTTGTAGTGAGTGGTGGTGTTGGACTGTTGGCTCCTTTTCCTAAAATGGTTACTAACCGTTTTTTTGTTTTTTAGAATTTCATTCTGGATTTTCTAAGTGGACTTGTGGTGAGTGGGTGGTGTTAAACTATTGAATTCTTTCTCACTTGAATGCTTACTAATTGTTTTCTTTCTTTTTTTTAGCATTTCATTCTGAACTTCTATATGGTGAGTAGGTTGGTTTTGGACTGTTAGTTCCTTTTCCTAGAACGGTTACTAACCATTTTTTTATTTTATAGAATTTCATTCTGGATTTCCCAAGCGGACTGTGGTGAGTGGGTGTTTTTAGACTGTTGAATTCTTTCTCATTTGAACAATTACTAACCGTTTTCTTTCTTTTTTTAATAGGAACGGGTTAATACGTCGACTTAGAACTAATCTCAAGACTTTTTTAAAATTTTTCTTTGCAATAGTTAAATAAAAATTTTTATCTAATAAACATAGAAACAATATGGGAATTTTTAATTTAAGGTTAAATAATATAACAACAAACCGCTACACGAATTTACTTCAATATTGTCAGGTGATATGTATGATGCAAATACACATTTTTATAAAAACACGTTTATTAATTACATTGCAGTTTGCAGAAACAGATATAACTTTATTAAAAAAAAATTTGATGCTATTCATATGACTATATACATTATTTTTACTATACATAATAAAGTAATAACTAGCGGTAGGACTTCAAGGTAGTCATTTACACTGGTGATGCTAACCATAATATGCATACTTTGATTGAACCTACCAAGCGAGAGGTCCACACCTTCTATACAATCAGAAGTATGATATTCCTCCGTAGCAGGTCCTATTGACCCCTTCTCCTCGGACTGATGCTATTCACCACCTGTTAGACTTCATCGAAATATCATGTACTTCTATAATTCTGCTTCCCTAAAATGAAATGTTTGTCCCCTTCCCAATTCTCTACCATTTAACTCAAAGTAACCTAAAAGATTTGAAGTGTGAAATTTTGATAAATTGAACTTTATACGCCTATAAAATAGAAAGTAGGGATATTAATTGACTAGACTGTATGGCTGTACTATAGTTATAGAACCGATTTTGGACTTTGTCTGTTCGTTCTTTTTCGTTCTTTAAAAAAAAGAAAAAAAAATATTAATATATTCCTTCATAATAAAAAGAAAAGTAAAAAAAAATAAATGAAATGAACTAACTGTAGTTCGTTTGTTTGTTCAAAATTCCAGTCATTCTGAAAAATTAGAAAAAAAAATATTTTATAAAAAAAAAATTGAGAAATAAAAAAAATTGGGTGGTGCCGAAAATAAATTTTTTTTTCTCAACTGAATATAATAGTGGCTAGTTAACGGCAAATTGCCTAATTAAGCGACAGTTTAAGTAATACACAAGGATTTTTATGGAATATTGCAGATACTATTCTAAATTTAGTAATATTATAGGGAATATTCAGTATATTATATAACAAACATCATTACGTCATACCGAATGAATTAAAATTGTTGAGTACGGTACTATAAATTTTTGAAGTACACTAAAATATATAGCAAAATAGTACTGTACAGTACTACAAATTTGGACAGACGTCTGAAAAAATTTTTTAATTTTTCCGTACTCAAACGGACTATTAAAAATAAATTTTGATTTACCGTACTAATAATTTTGCATCGTAGCATCATGAAATAGAACTTTCGGTAATGAAAATGGTACAATTACATTTTGAGTAACATAATTGATCTGATTAATTTATATATTTGTAATGTAATGATTTTAGCGTTTTATTTATTATATATTTGTCATAAACAATCTTTACTACTTTGAAGAAGAAAAATAATTGTAAATATGAATATTGATAATATATCTGACTTTCTAATTGAATTGATAAATCCTGAATTTGAACAGGTTTATATAATTATTATGACTTAATGAGTCAATTTTATTATTATAGAACTGAATATTGTTAAAAAAAATGGAAATTTAAGAGTATTATTGATATATTTATATTTTTTAACATAAAGTATTTTATTAAAAAACAAATCATGTATGAAAATTCAAAATTGTACGAAAATTCAAAGTCATACGAAAATTCAAAGTCATACGAAAATTCAAAGTCATACGAAAATTTTTTAAAGCATTCATACGTACTAAATTTATATGTTAGAAACGTACGTACGAACAAAAAGGATTGAAGTCCGTCCGAATTTGTATTACCATACAGTACTACTTAACTTAATACCTGTGTATTTTTATTATTTAATTGTACATTCAGTTAAAATATTCTATTTTCAATTCACGTTCTTTTTAAATGTTAGATAATTCTATAATACAAATTAAAAAGCAAAAAATTGTTTAAAATTCAAAAACGAATTCATAGTATAATATTACATAATAGTAGGTTTACGAATCCGGTAAGACAAAAAAGGAGTGGTATCGAGTTAACCAAAAAAGTATAGTATGGCGCAAAATCAATATTTGTGTATGATTTAGATATACTCAACTGTAATAGTGTATATTATCAAACGAAAAAAGTATTGTATATTTGTATTTATTTTTTTATTTATTATACTCAACTGTGAATTTTTTTATTAAAATCTTTAATTAATACTAATTCTTAATTAGCCAATTTCAATTGACGCGCTTCTTTTAGCGAAATATTATTCTATATACGCAAAAATAATATTTCTTTTACGTGGAATGAGAAAGACTTTTTTTGACTTTATTATCGATTATATAAATTATACAATAATTATTTATTATACATACGCAATTTTACAAATCATATTGTTGAGTAGATTATTTCATGTGATATACTATACTTTTTTACACCACTCCTTTTCGTATTACTCTTACAAATCACATTTTCGTAATACTTCATATGACTGTACTCCACTCATTTGGTCAACCGGACTTCATAAAAAAATCAGAAAAATAGAATCACTAAACTATTCTTTTTAAATTACTGTTAAAAAGTTTCAAAAAACTGCTATGATGAATGAGAAAAGACTCTAAAAAATAAAAAAAAATAAACAGCTTTCCATAATCTGATATATAAAAAAGCAGTGAAATTTCAAGCAGATTAGCTTAAAACGATTGATATTTTATTATATAAATATATAAAATAAGTTATGAATTGATCGTGATTTTCTATTTTTATTACAGTACCACATGGCGCATATGATACATATGACGTCTATGACGTCTCTTGTTTATTTTAGTTATTTGATCTGAACTAAAACTTTATTTTTTTAAACACACGATAAGTTTAGTGGTAAGTTTAAAAATATGCTGTAAGTATTTTTTCTTTTTCTTATTTTTTTAACCGGTCCTTTTTTCTTCAACTTTTAGTTTCCGGGTTTATAATGAATAAAGAAGATGAAATTCCTCCTCTTCCATTTATAATTATTAATAACACTGAATGTATTGTTTGTAAAAAAAGTTTCAAGTCTAGTCGTGGTCTCTTTCAACATAAAAATATAATCCGTAAATACAATGAAATACCTGCAAGACAAGAAAAAATTCCAAGTTTTTTAATTAATAAATTTAAAGAAAATATTGTTTATTTGATTCATAGACGACTTGGAAAGAAAAATACTGGATTACAAACTGTATCTATGGATTGTCCAGTGGATTTATTTAAAGAAATTTTTAAAAATTATATTCACTATTATACGAAAAGAACTGGAGCATTAAAGTGTGTTTTTCGCGGATCTACAGGTTATCAAGAATTATCCAATATTTTTGATGATTCCAATTGGGGGTGAAATATTATCAGTAAAATCAAAAAACATTTGTTCAATTAAGCAGTCAAAACCAAGAAGAGAGCCCATTAAGTAAACTTAGATTAAAAAAGGCAATCAAGAATCCAAAATATTCTTATGGAGAACTCATAGTTGAATGGAAGCAAAAAAAGGACATTGATGCTAAAAAAAATGTACATAATGGTGGATTTATGTACATACATTTTTTTGTATCAAGAGGATTGTATATTTGAAAAAAAAAAATAAAAAATAATTTAGATATAAAAATTTATATACATGTAATTAAACTTATTTTTTAAAGGTTCAACATTAAATTTATTAAATTTATATATCTTTTCCACAAAAAAAATTAACAAAAGACGTTCAGAAAAATTTCAATAAAAAGTGTTTTTACCAGTTTTTTTAATATGAAATGAGAGTCTTTTTTAATCTAAAAATAAATGCACTTCTATATCTTCTTAAGAGGCAATACCCAATAAAAATCCATGAGGAACGATTCTATTATTGGTTTAAATATAAAAAAGTATTGAATGCGTTGTCAAAAACTGAAGAGATCGGCTAAGTCACATATTGATCATATAAATAAAATAATATCCAATCAGATTTTCTAATCAAGTGATTATAAAATCCATCACACCACCACCCGCTCTAATATAAAAAAAGTAATACAACTTATGAACGAGGACTACATGGCGAATTTTATTACCCTATCCGAAGACATGGGAAAAAAGTCTACCTATAGACATATTCTCCTTCATAAGAGGGAGTATAAATACTGAAGAATAAGGAGAAAGAATTATATATTTATTTATACTGATGAAATTATGGGATTTAAGCTAATCAACGTTTATGGAAATCCTCCACATTTTTTTTTGATAAAAAAAAAAAATCTTTTTTTTTAATATCTGGTTCTTTATTTCTTTATTTTTGTCTCCAATATGGGTAAACCTTCAAAGGCGTCACGAAGAAATGGAATCACTCGCCTACGACAATGACAAAAGTTAAAGAAAACGTCTCACATAAAACAAATAAAAGCCAAAGAGGAAGAAATAGGTGACTTGCAAATTGAAGTGCAGAAACTTAAAAAATTTATTGAAAAAGCTAAAGAAAAAGTAATTGATGAATATATGAAATCTGAACGTGAAAAACAAAATTTGTTGAAATGGATTGATTTCTATACTAAACAAATAAAAGATATGGAGGAAAAACAATATTTAAATAGTTTGAAAACATATATAAATACGTCACAACCATCTTCACAACAATCACAATCATCACAGTTTCCTCAACCATCATTTAAAAGTTTGGATGAGTATTTCAAGTGTGAAATGGAACAAAAGAACAAGGTAAATTTTTATTATTTATTTTTTGATAAAATTTTTTATTCATTCTATAAAATTCATATATAGGAAAGTAATACGAAATCTGATTAGACCACGTTACAAAGCAAGAGAAAGTTTGAAAAATTTTATCCTAGGTTTTGCTTTTGTTAGCTCTTTGTTGACCTCTTTTTTTTCAATTCTATTTGATTAATTTTGTTGAGATTGGATCTCCTTTTTTATAATAAATAATAAATAAATCCATTTTAATTCACTTTGTAGACTTCTGTATAGCTTAATGCAGTTATATTTTGTTAAAAGAGTAAATTCATTCATCATGCATGCAATGTTAGTGATGTTACTAAGTATACGATTATTAAAATTATTAATTATTTTCAAATAACGTCTACAAATTTCTGGGGTTTAGTTAAATAATCAAAATTCGAAGATGGAGTAAAAGATCAAAGTTAAAAAATCAAAGGCGGAATAAATTAAGCTTAAAATGCCTTCTTCTCTTTTTCTGTCATTAAAAAACTTATTTTTAAAACCCTAGATCTCCTAAATACAATAACTTTCTTCAGTTATAAAATCACTTACCAACGAAATTAAAGAAAATTTAGGTTTTTTCTAATCTTTCCTTTGGATTAATTAATACTTCTCATTCGGTTATTGGTGATCTTCATGATAATCCCATCACAGTATATCAAAATCTACTTAAAATGGCTATCTATAATATATTAGATCTCATTCAGCAAATATGTGTGTATTTTTTTTTAAAAAAAAATCTTTTTTGTTTCCTTTTACTAACACTTCATTTTTTACTTTTTTAAGCGTCTTTGAGTATAGGATTTCGGTAAGTAGTTTTTTTCTTCATTTCTTTAACAAAACATTTACTAACTCTTCAGTTTTCTCTTTTTTAGACGGTCTCTAACGGGTATAGAAGATATAACAGGACTCATATTAAAGTAGAATTAAAAAATAGGTAAGACATTTAGGATCGGAGTTTATGTTATCATAAGTGAGTATCCCAAGTAATCATTTTAATGGACCACTCACAAAGCAGAGGCCGCAATTGATAGACTTCTCACTTACTTTATCTTTACTATTTATTTTATAGGTAAATAAAGGCCACTTTTTAGAAGTGAAAATTTATAGAAGGACATGATATTCCAATGAAGTCTAACAGGTGGTGAATAGCACCAGTCCGAGAAGAAGGGGTCAATAGGACTTGCTACGGAGGAATATCATACTTCTGATTATATAGAAGGTGTGGACCTCTCGCTTGGTAGATTCAATCAAAGTATGCTTATTATGGTTAGCATTACCAGTGTAAAATGACTACCTCGAAGTCCTACCGCTAGTTATCATTTTTTATTTTTTATGTATAGTAAAGATAATGTATAGATGGTGAATAGCATCATATTTTTTATATTAAAATTTATGCCTTTGGACGAAAAGAAAATTTTACTTTATGTTTAGAACATATAATAAGTAATAACAAATAACAAATAATAATAAATAAATTAAATCTTAATTATAACAATCATTAGTGAATCAAAAAATCAATTAATATATTGTTAATAGAATTATTTAATAGTAATACGGCGAACTGTTAATTTAGATAATGAATGATCGCCACAATTAGTATCCAATCAGAATGTTGTTTATATGTTTATATTTCACAAATAATCACATGCCTGATTTTGATACTTCCGGGGATCCAATATGTCGTATTAATTGAACTTTGTATCACGTATCAAGTTAAAACATCATCTCCGATGCTTTTTTGAAAGCCTTCTCTTTTTCTTCGGGTTGACCTTCCATTTATTTCCTCTTGTTCTTCTTCGTTTACCTTCTTCCCTCTCTAACTTTTCAGAAAATCCAGAAGTTAATAAGCAACTGAGCTGGAACATTCTTATATTGAAAAAAAAATCTCAAATATATACTCTTTCTCTTTCCCTTTCCCTTTCCTTCGTCTTCTCCCTCTCCAACGAGACATTAGGTTAGTGTTACTAAAGTTACGTTAGAGTCTTGTTGGGCGTGTGTAATTTCGGGTGATTTTAGCAAATGATCCAGCTGTTAAAGCATTACAAAAGTTGCTCATTCACACAGTCAGGGAACGTGATTTTTCGGCGCAAGAAACTTGTCATCATTTTCAATTACCGCTCTATCATAGTAGCCGAAATTTTGTTAGTCTAAAACTTAACAAAGAGGCGAATCAACAGCTTCGTGATAGTAATGAAAATGTTCCAAATAATGAGAACAATGGAATTATGTAAACGGATCTCTCACCTCTACAAAGATATTGTAATATACCTGCCGAACTTGAGAAACTTTCATTGTTCAAATTGGAGCAGCAATATAAATTCAACTGGTAGAATGCTCTGGTGAAAACATTGTACGTATTTAGCCGCGTCCATCTCCCATTCGAAATAGTTCGTTATAGAGACCTTCTTAGCCTCACAGAAATCACACTTTTTCATGGATTAATTTATATAACCAATATCTTGTACAAATCAATGATGACCCTAATGATTTAATTGGACCTGCTGTGGATGATATTCAAGAAGTTGATGGTAACGATTCTGATTAAGAAGACGACGACACACCACAGGAAGCGTATGAACTTCGAACTGACTGTCTGAAATGATGCAAAATAGACAGATGCGTAGCTTAGATGACTTTAGTGCCCGTGATATTGATAGAAATCACGACTGGGTTAACGAAAGTTTGTTATGATATCCTGAAATTGAAGAAGCAGAAAGCTTCATCCAGCAGGCAATTGGTAACAACGAAGTAACTCAAGTTGGAAATAATCTAAGAACAAGCCGTCTAAAAAAAAGAGAAAAAAAAATGAAACATTAGCTTGTAAAAGTTTCGTCAAAGAATAATTATAAAATAACCCTTTCCTACTTCGAAGAACCGGCCAATGATGAACGAATTACTTATGTTATTTTATAGAACCATTGTGTGTGTCAACCTCATTTCGTGCAAGATGGACCAAGTGTTTTAGAATTCAAAGAACTAAGACACCCTTATGTTACGCCTAGGTATGTTGTTTTTAATACTCCTAATCGTCTTTTTGAACGTGGATATCGGCATGGAGAGGGAGTTTCTTTTTGGATATTTCTTTATTGGAAACTAAAATCAAGAATGGTATCAACATGTTTTTTAAACTTGGAACTTAGTTAATGAGAATAAGCTTTTTTAACGCAAAAATCTTAGTTTAAAGACAAATTATTTTCGAGTCTTTAAACATCGGTGGGTGGTTTTTATTCTTGAAATTATTTCTTTAAACGAAACGGTTGAGTTTTCCTATTTAGAGTGGATTTGTTGGAAACTCGTGGGTTCTTTTTTACTTTAATATCTTAACCTTTAATATTTTAACAACCTGTTACTTACAGTTCATTTTTTTTTCATTTTTTTTTTTAGACGGCCAGTTCTGACTTTTGAAGAACAGAATCATAGTAAGTTTTCGTAATCTTTCGAAAACTTCTTTAGAAACTTACATCAACGCTTTTTTATTTCTATCTTGTAGGAACCCAGTCAAATTCCGATTTCGGACTCCTGAAGCGGAAAAGAAAACAAAAGAGGAAGCTGATGGAAAGAAAGCTGAAGCAGTCCTTTGGCTTTGGAACTTTGGATTTGGTAAGTTTCGTTCGAGACGAAATTTATTTTAAAAAAGTTTTTTTAAAAAAATTTCTCTTTTTTGTAGGTATCGGACGTTTGTTTCTTGTTGGATTTCATGCCTTGCTGTAGATCGGATGGTAAGTTTCAAAGCATCTCGCTCTGTTCGAAACTTTTTTTCTTTTTTTAATTTTTTATTATTTTTTTTGCTAGTATCGCTTCCTGGATCCTGGGATGATAAGATCGTAAGTTTTGTAATGGTTTGTTTCGAAACGTTTTATTAATTTATTTTGAAGAAACTAACCGTTTCTTCTTTTGTTTATTTTGTAAGCATGTTTTCGGCTTTTGGGTCAGTTCCTTGAGTAAGTTTCGAAGTAAACTTGATCTTTGAATGACTACTGAATTGTTTATTAAATAAGTTTTGTTCTTTTTTTTAGGATTCGACTTTAAATTTAGAGTATATAATAAATAGAGGTAGATGTAATTTGTACATGCATAAAAGAATAAATGAAATGAAATAAAAATTACTTAATAAATAGAATCAAACCACCTAAAAATCAGCGTTAAAATCTGATTTTTTTACTGCCAATTGCTATCTGATTTCTCACTGAACTGAAGTAGTTTGGTAAATTCAAATATCTATTGATTGTATAACCAGCATGGAGATGAAAAATACTATAAAAAATTTGGTCTTCGCTTATTATTCAATGTTTTTTCAAAGAATTTGTTATTAAGAAATGAAATTATTTAAATACTCCTAGTATTTTCTTAGCGTCGTTCGTTCTAACTCCCTGATCGCTGCCTCGAATTAGTGCATGAATAGAACTGATGCGTTTAACAATCAAATAAAAAATTGAAATAATTAATAATCTGCTGGTTATTTTTAAAATACCATATGAAAAATCTATGAAATTATTCCCAATGCCAACGTTTAGGGCTGCATAATAATTGTCTCACTCCCATGTAATATTGATTCTGCTTCTAAACTATTTTGTTCCTTGTATTTCTAAGTTATTGTTTTAAACTCATTTATCTGGAGATCAAGTTTTTTGATAATATACTTCCAATTGCATTTTTTCTAAAATTCGACATAATGTCATAGTGGAGAGAACAAATGCACATGCCGGGTATAATAAACATAAATTTACAGAGTTATATATTTAAGTTATGTTAATTTCTTTCTTTTTTATTAATATGTATTTAAAAAAAAACTTAAATGTTAAACTGACAGCTAACTACCTAAGCGAAGAGTGAGAAATGGGTTTTTCATAAGAGAAATGGGTTTTAAGCGACTATGTTTTGTCTGATTATTTTGGTTTCGAGATATAAAAATTTTTTATCTTAACTGATCATTAGTCAGATGATAAATCATCAGCTGGTTTTCTGTGCTACAGCATAATTTTGAGTCCGATTTATTCTGAAAATTGCCTACTTTAAACTTATTAATCCCAGATAGACAAATCCGCCGATATGGAATTCTCATATGACTAAATTATTGTTGTTTGTAATTTGATCCATTGAATCCACTATAAATTGCCAGGCAAAGCGAATTTTTATTAGACAACCATAGCTTCATCAACAAACATTGCAATGTGTTTGGACGAATGACATCCTGTTTAATAAATTTTAAATGGGCAAACGTGGACCTAAAACCCATTAGAAGATAGGCTGCAAGAAGTGCAAAGCAACCTACTTAACCCACGAGTGGGTCTAAGGGTTAGGGAATAAATTAACGCCCAAACACACACAAGTTGGTATGGAGTTAAAGTCTTACAAACTAAAAATTATTTTTGCCACTTAATTCTCCAATAATCAATGTTATAAAAAAGTTACTTACGACTTAAGCCTACTTAATTAGTATATATAAAATGACACTTCGAACAGACAGAGCTCATGATATATGAGAATATCCCATCATGCCTATTTTAAAGGATTTTCGTTGCGTTATCAAACTGATTATATAAGTTTTACGCCTATATAACATAAGCTTATGCCCATATAATCAATCAAACAAGTCCGCCTTTTCCTATAACACACTATGCACGATGGCAAACGGTATAGGAGGAAGACTCTACTTTCCAGAAAGAAAGTTTTTTTTTTTCAAAAAAAAAACGTACAAATAAATAGCGGTTAAATAAAATGGTGGTTGAATTGACTTTTTAGGAATTAATAGGTCTTATACGTGATCATTTAATATATGCGATCATTTAATTACGCGATCATTTAATCAGACAATTTTATAAATTTGGTATTATACGAACTTGATCAACCAATAATTGTTTAGGTAATGCACGGATGAGTTCTTTATAGGTGGATATTATCAAAATAGAGCCAAATTAACTTTACACAGTTTATATAGATAATTGATTATTTAATGGTAATAACACAACAAGTTAAAGAAATTCAAATATGATTGAATCTCAACAGATATTCAAAACTTTTAAAACTTTTTGTGATTTTTCGATTGAAGCTAATTATTATTAAAGTCTATACCATTAAAAGAATATAATTAAATAAACTAAAATGAAATACTCAATAAAACTCAATTTTATTTTTTTATTAAAATTTTATAAAATCATTTATTAATGATTCTTCTTCGTCATATAATTTTATAAGAACGCACCTAAATCTATAATTTAATTTTATTAATATATTATTATCAAAGGCGTGATGTGCGAAATAAATAAAATAACTTACTTGTTTTAGGGTATTTACTATATCACTTCCACTTCGGGAAGGGATAATTATATTTTTAGTTATGGTATCCAACTCCTTTATACCAGGTAAGTTTTTACCGTCCCAAGAAACGCAGACGGCTTCCTTAACAAACTCAACAAACGTATCCATGCCTCCATTATTTGTCAATTCCAAAATATTGACAGCTGCGAGTTGACGGTTTAGAAGTTTTTGCACCACGTTTTCGTCAACGTAATCTTTAATTTCTTTTTGGGAAAGATTTTCAGTCGTACCCCTATAATTAATTAATTAATAATTATACAAATAGCACTATTTTGTTGACTATAAAACAATAAAATAAACAAATACCTGCTCTTTCTGATTTCTTTGTATTCCCTCACAAAATTTAGAATATTTTGGTTGAATTTATTCCTGAAGTCTGTTAAAGACTTACGAGTTTTATCTAGATATCCTCTAGCTTTGCTAGTGTAAATTTTAAACTGAAAAATTTTCACAACCAAATTGTCAAGTGCTTCACTACTCGGATTCCTCACTCGTAAAAATAAGCACTTTACCGACTCATTCCATAGTCGTATTTTATCCTAAAATATTGAGATACGTTATTTGAGATTTAGACATAATAAATATTATCATATTGTATTAATACTAACTTCAGTATTCTTTGAACTAACAACATAAGATGATTCGTTCATCTCATTCGCTAATTGTAAGATTTCTGGATTTTTTACAAGCCAGTTACATATGTCTAATTTGGTACAAAACTGAAACGGATCCGGAATTGTTTTAGCCACGCCTAACTTGTCGTTATCATCATCATCATCATCTTCTTCTTCCTCCTCTTCTTCTTCACTTTTATCCCTTACATCCTCTTCTACTATTACTTCCTTTTCACTTTCGTTATGTTTTTGCCTGGTATTCATATCTGTATGTAATATATTATTTCAATTATTTCAATTAAAAATTAATAGAATAATATTAAAGAGCTAAAGCCTATATAAATTAATATTTACCTAATAATAATTGATTAGTTTCTTCAATATTTATTTCTCTCCTCTTTCTCGGTAAGGTCCTTTGAAACTTTTACGGAAGAGTTACATATATACCTGTTTCGATTTCTATTTCTTTATTATTACGTTTAGTCATAATATCATAATGAGAGAACAAGAGAAAATGAGAGAACGAAAAAAAAAGTGAAGTAAACTTCTCATAAGATTGTCATGATATAAATGAGATCTCCTTGATCAAAAGAGCGAGATTGTCGATATAACTCCTTGATCAAATATGGGATATAAAACGAAGTTGTCATGATATAAATGAGATTTTGGTTACTGTAATTTTAATTATAGAACGTAATTGGAAAGTATGCAGGATCTCAATATCGTTGTGTACTGTATAAATTGAGGGGAATGCGGGATCAGTTGAAAATGTTGAAAGATGGAAAAAAACTATGATTTCTAGAGGATCGGAAATTAAATTTAGTTTATATAAATAAATTATTACAATATCGAATTTCATTCAGTGACATTTTTTTTTATATGGAAGATTACCTCAAATCGATTTTACGGTTCCAAATTTTATTATATTTTCAGGCTATACGTGGAATGAGAAGAAAAATAATGGAAAGGGGTGAGAAGAAAAATGATCGGTAGAAGAAAAAGGAGTGAGAAGAAATTAATGGAATATTACGTTTTGAATTTCCATTTTTATGTGTGATACGATGACATGCAAGAAAAATTAAATTTTTAAATAATTATACTCTTGACGATAAAATATAAAATATGATCAGAAAAAAACCAATCAATAAAAAAGATCGATTATTTTTTAAACTGAACCATGTGATGATCCTATCTAACTAAGCCATATCTAAGCCTTATTTAGTGTAAGCCCCTGGATTGATTACATAAAAGAATTTTTTAAATAGATAGATGGGATCTACAGTAGTCAACTTACAACGATATTTGAAAAATACCGATATATTGATATTTTATACTGTAAGAAAGAGTTTTAATACATATTGGTGTAATCAAATATTGGTATATAAAGTATCAACTATACAAATAATGCAAGTCATGTGCAACTAATCATTTGTCTAATTGTTCGGTAATATTCTAAACCGGAGTAAATTAAGATCGAATTAAGTTCCTTACGGTGTAAATTAAGGTTAGCTTAAAATTTAGTATAATTGTAATATATCATCGCAGTGTAATATGAAATATAATCAAGGAAGGACATGCGTGGTTTAAAATATTACATTTTCTTTTACCTTAAATATAATTTGCAGATTACTTTCGTCTTCTTTATTGCTTTTTTTAATGTATAATTATAAATAACATTTTTAACTCACTTTTTATTAATAGAATTTGTTTATTTATTTTTATTTATATATATTAATTAATGCCGTGATGCAGTATTACTGTAACTATATTTTTAAAATAAATTAATAAATCAAAAAATTATGTGTGTATTCAATGTTAAATAAATTAATTAAAGATGATTGCATTAGAACTAAAAAATTTAGACAAGATCATAAAAATAAACTCATGTTAAATAAATTAATTAAAGATGATTGCATTAGAACTAGACAAGATCGTAAAAATAAACTCAAAGAAATCAAAAAAAAAATTATGTGTGTATTCAATGTTAAATAAATTAATTAAGGATGATTGCATTAGAACTAAAAAATTTAGACAAGATCGTAAAAATAAACTCAAAGAAATCAAAAAAAAATTATGTGTATATTCAATGTTAAATAAATTAATTAAGGATTGCATTAGAACTAAAAAATTTAGACAAGATCGTAAAAATAAACTCAAAGAAATCATAATAAATTTATTATAAATATAGAGCCTTTTCTTGATATTTTTCCCATCAAACTAATAATATTTAATAATGGCAGTATTAAACTTAAACGCAAATCTTCCAGTATACATTCAATGGCCCGATGACGCTGCTTTGATCTTAATTCAGCGTCGTTGGGCCTATCAGCCCTTATTCATCACAATGAGGTTACATGACCAAAAACAATTATGGTGTGGAATTGCTTGTGATATACAAAACAACCACACATTCAGGCCAACTAGAAAACAATGCAGAGAGAAGTGGAATGCACTAAAGGCGGGGTACAAGAATCTAGAGAGGCTAATCAATAGAAATCCTGATGATTACCTACTTGTACCCCGTCTTTGCACGATGAGAGGTTCCACTAAGAACTCTCAGACGAGTTCTGGAGAGTTGAGCATAAGTATTTATTATTTAACTGATTTTTTCATTAATTCATTGCATTTATATTAATAATTGCTTTGTTTTAAGCATTACCTACCACCACCGAGAGCGCGGGCGCTCTCATTCTCGATCTCATCGTCACCGACGTCATTAATATTTTTATTTCATTTTATTTTTTATTTTATTTTATTATATGTTTTATATGTTTTATTTTATTTTATTATTATGTTTTATTTTATTTTATTATTATGTTTTATTTTATTTTATTATTATGTTTTATTTTATTTATTATTATGTTTTATTTTATTTTATTATTATGTTTTATTTTATTTTATTATTATGTTATATTTTATTTTATTATTATGTTTTATTTTATTTTATTATTATGTTTTATTTTATTTTATTATTATGTTTTATTTTATTTTATTATTATGTTTTATTTTATTTTATTATTATGTTTTATTTTATTTTATTATTATGTTAAATTTTATTTTATTATTATGTTTTATTTTATTTTATTATATACTTATTATTTTATTCAATAAATGACATTATTCGATAATATTATTTGTCATACCAATTGTCATTAACCATATACAGTATAATTGACCCTAAATTTTGTGTATCCATTAATAGCCAAATCGGCATTAATTTAACCGAAGTGATTACTTAATTGGCAATTGCATTTTTTTTTTTTTTGCTGACACGCTTAATAAATTTAAAGTTCTAATTGAATTAATAAAATTCTAGTTAAATTTAAATTAATTTAAATTGTAATTGTTATAAAGATGAGGAGACAATATAGTCACGCCAAACCAATAAAACCAATTCGAATTCAAAATCAGTTTTCTTACAGCAATCTTGGTGAGACAACTACTTCCGGTGAGAGACGTTCACCTGTACGTTCACCTGATAATGATGATGATAACATGGACTTTCAGTATAATCACGAAGATAATGATTTAAGTTTTCAGGACATTAATGATGATGATAATGAATATGGATCAATTGGTCCTCAGTATTACAATGATGAGATGGAAGATGATGATCAATCATTTGATAATGAAGAGGAAGAAGAAACTGACAATGAATACAATAGTGATGAGGAAGAGGAAAATGACAATGAATACAATAGGGATGAGGAGGAAGATGATGATAATGGAGACAATAATGAAGAGGAGGAAGAGGAAGGTAATAATGAAAAGGAAGAGGAACGTAACAATGATGAAGAGGAACGTAATGACAACGAAGAGGAAGAAATACATTAAATTGTTGAAGCTTTGGATGAAGACAAGATACCGTCCTGCAATGGTGAATTTGCACCGTACTTTGATAATTATACAACTACGGCACTATTTTGTTGGCTTCAGAAGCATAATGTTTCTACAAAAGCATATGAAGACCTTGTTGATATCATTCACAATCCTCAATTCGAACCTACTCATGTAGTAAAAAATATCCGTAGATTCCAATCATGGAGAAAACGTCTTCCTCTCCTACCAATAATAACAAAGCCTATTCAAATTTTACCAAAAAAAACTCTGTCAACTTTGCGAGATTCAAAGCTTTCATATCAACTCTCAATTAGTGATATTATATGGCATGTTCTCAACAATCCAATGCTGATAAAGCATATGTATTTCGGACCCGGTGTTAATTCTGAAACAAAGTCAGAATATTGGCATGGAACTTTATGGGGAGAATCACCACTTTTTGGACAACATGAAATAATAATATCAGAAGGTAATAGGACAATATACTTTGGTATAATTATGATTTGTTAACATTAAAATGTTTATTTTAATAAAATAGTAATATATCAATCTGGTGATTTTGTCTACTATCATGAGCAATTTTAAAAGATGAAAATGGAAACTATGAGTTACGAGTTCAACTAATTTTAAATTATGATGATTTACCTGGAAATATAAAAGGGCTATCAAGACGACGTCGTTCTCTAACTGGGGAAGTATGGTTTCAGGATGATCCATTTATAACCATAATTACCTCTCAAATTTTAGAGAAAGTAACTATAATGATGACGTATAAACACCAAATTATTCCAGAAGGTTCATTACGAATTACTGAAATAATTTATAAATGTAATGACCATTGGCACGTTCGTGATGCAAAGCTTTCATACCAACATCCTTCAGATTACATTTCTGTCAGAAATCCACCGTCGTCTATGCCAGTCTATAAGCTGTTTTTAGATCTTTACTATGATGATTTTGGTACATTTAGAAATGTATACCATTCCTTAGGTGGCGTCTATATACAGTATACAGTTTGGTAACATGCCAACGCATCAGAGAAAGCTAATCAAGAACCATTTTGTTCTTGGATTTATTCCTTTTGGTGGAAATTTTTACGAGTTTATGGTACCATTTGTTTCAGAAATAAAAAAATTTGAGAAAGGAAAGATTATGACTGTTCAAGGACAAGTTGCATGGGTTATTGGGTTGGGCCTTGTTACAGCAGATCTACCTCAAGGTAATGATATGGCAGGAGTACTGAGGTATTTTTCAATTTAATTATTAATCTTAATAATATATTTTCGTAACAACTATTAAAATGATTTAAATTTAAAAATCAATTTAGACATAATGCAAATAAAGGTTGCCGTACTTGTACAACTAAAAAGGAATCATTGAGTACCTATAATCAGGATAGTGTGACAACATTACGTTATCATCATATCACAGATGAAGAAATTTCAAAAATTTCTCAAGAATCTGTAATTTCAAAAAGAGGACAACTTTGTACAGAATATGGCTTAAGATCATCACCTAGTATTTTGGATAAATTAAAACGTGAGAGACATTTACAGACGCCACAGGATATTTATTATGCCACCGCAGGAAAGATTGGGCGGTTGCTAAAACTAACCTGTGAATTATTTTCACAAGAAGGAGAGGATGATTTTGCTAAAATTTGGAAAATTTTTGAAATTCCAAAAAAGTGGTCTCGTCTACCAAATCCAATTAGTCATTACAATAGTTTTATGATGTCTGATCTTCTTAGACTAGCTATGATTATGCCATTTTTATTAAATCGATTTTTAAAGGAATCAAGCCTCAAGCCTCAAAAATAATGAAGCAGCCACTATTCGACAAAGGATTGATGTAGTTTGAATTAGCTTAGTGCTAAAAGCTATTATATCTTGTTGGGTACATGTTGCAAAGACTATGAAAGCAGTTTTTAATAAGGAATTTACGTTAGATAGCTATGAGGAATTACAGCTATGTCTTAAAGAAGAGTTTTTAATTCTTCCAAAGGTATAATTATAAATTTGAAATTCATAACATGGAATAATTCATTAATTAACAATATTTTATTTTTTAATAGGTTTTTGCAAGTTTTGTTAACTTACCAAATATACATATTAATATGCATCTTTTGATGCATGCTAAAACTTTTGGTACACTTGTCAATTTTCAGGTTGGTATAAAAGAGATGGTTCATCGTATCTTTAAAGGAATGGTACCAAAAACTAATTGCAAAAATATAGACCTGGATTTATTAAAACGTTACAATACTTCGACATTTAGCAGATGGAGGTATAGATCCAAGATTAAATAGATCTTGTTCTGGGTTCACAAGTTCAAATTTTGATCAATTATTTTCGAATTGGTATGTTACAGAAGATAAATATTTAATTGAGGAACAAATTCAAAATGATGACGTAAAAGGTAAGATAGCAAAATATTATAGTACTTCATATTTATTTTTTCACATATGCATAATATTTACTAATCTTTTAATTTAGTTACTTCACCAGTAAATTTTATTTCCAATATTTCCTTAAAAAAAAGAATGTCAAAGCAGGAACATGATAAACTTCTCTTGACTTTGCATAATTTTAAAATTGAATTGTTTTTATCTTATGTGGATATGAAGTTTGAGGCGGCACTTATAAATTCTTCAATTAGTTGGTACAAATTAGCATCATATACAATTGAAGAAAAAAATGGTATTCTTTCAAAAGTTTACCTACATCTCGGTGATTTCATCACAATTTATGAAGAAGATCATGATATTATGCATTTGTTGTTGTAGATTGGTTTGAAGATACTATGGTTGAACATTCAGTATTAAAATGTCCATTTACCGTCTTCAAGCAACAGGAGATAAATGGAGACGTATTTTTCCAATTACTGTAATAGATAATGTTCAAAAAGTACACTTTATTCATAATTGTAATTCAGAAAGGTGCCAACTACCAAATCATGATACTACAAATAGAATTTGGATAAAAAATAATTTTTATTTTACAGCCATATAATTATATAAATTATATAAATATAATAAAATAATTATTTAATTTGTATCGTATAAAATTTTGGTTAAAATTAACCTTAAATTAACCAATTAAAATTACTTTAATTGCATGCATGTGATATCTAAAAATAGCTAAAATTCGCGTTTATTAATACAAGATTTTTTTTGTTTATTTTCAAAAATACACTTTTCTCTTCTTATACTTGTCTTTTATTAATACTTTACGGTATTTTTGGTTCGTCTCTTCTTTTTTCTTTTACCCAAGTATACTTTAATTATCTTTTACAATATTAACAATACTTTGGCACTTTAGTTTATATATTTGACATAGTAAGACACCCACATACGAAAAAAAAGGAACCACTCACGTACAAAAGAAAAGAATAAAAGAAAGGAAAAATGTACCCAACTATCCACATACAAAAAAGAGAAAAGCTGCTTTTAAATAAATAGTGGAGCTGTTAAGCAAGGTATGAAAATAGGATATACGCGTATTTTTCATATTTTCAGACTCTACCACAATCGTAAAGTCTACTGGTTCTGGAGGAGGGATCGGTTATGTACCTTCTTTACAATAGGTTCTGGTTTGAGTCTTTCTTTGTTAGACTGTGGTATTACTTAAGGGAGTGTGTAAAATGTATTCTCAAATGCCATGTTCAAATTGCTGAATATATTTGAAGCTTTCTTTTGTAATATTTGCTTTAGCCCGGAAGAAAATGTTATAAAATAGGGCTGGATATTTATGGCATTTTCCGGCTTCTAATTACTTTGTCCAGGGGTAGCCTTACAATTTGTCATTGTTCGTCAGTCGTAGCAACCAGCATTTTTTTACAATATTATGATTTTAAGAAACAAAACATTTTCAAAAAATTTAAAGAAAGAACTAACTTAAAAAATATTATCATTTTTATTATTCTTTACAAAATCTCGGAGATTACCTGCTCTAACTATTATCCCAAGGTTATGTATTAAAATTTAAATATATTTTACAAAGAGTACATTTTATTAATCATGATTGTTTTTTTATATGTATATATATATATTTTTTAAAATTGAAAATGACGTATCCATCCACTCACATACGAGAAGAAAAGAATAAAAAAAGAGAAGAAAAGAATAAAAAAAAGAAAGAAACGTACTCCACTCACCCATAATAATCCACTAATAAAATTGTAATAAAACATATTATATAATAAAAATATTTTTGTGATGTTAATTCGATGTTAAATAAATGGAAATCATTTTTTGCAATGTTAATTCGATATCATTATGATGTAGTTACGATATTAAATAAATGTAAAACATTTTTGTAATATTAATTCGATGTTAATACAATATCACTACGATGTAGTTACGATATCAAATAGATGTAAAATATTTTTGTAATATTAATTCGATGTTAATACAATATCACTACGATGTAGTTACGATATCAAATAGATGTAAAATATTTTTGTAATGTTAATTCGATGTTAATACGATATCACTACGATATGGTTACGATATTAAATAAATGTAAAATATTTTTGTAATATTAATTCGATGTTAATACGTACGATATCACTACGATGTAGTTACGATATCAAATAGATGTAAAATATTTTTGTAATGTTAATTTGATGTTAATATGATATCACTACAATATGGTTACGATATTAAATAAATGTAAAATATTTTTGTAATGTTAATTCGATGTTAATACAATATCACTACGATGTAGTTACGATATCAAATAGATGTAAAATATTTTTGCAATATTAATTCGATGTTAATACGACATCACTACGATGTGGTTACGTGATAATATTTACATCGCATAATGATCGCAGCGATATCGCAGAGATATCGAACTAAATCAATATCAAATAAATACAGTTACGACTAACTTAATGACGTCGAATCTATTTTTTATCAAAATATCGTAATGATATCGTAATGATATCGTTGCGATATCTAATCAATATCGATTGTAAACTCCAAGTTTCAGCAAAGTAATTGGTTAGCTATAACCCCCTACTTATTTCTCAGTCCTCATTTACACTTCTAGCTTGAATTTATATACCATTTTGGCTGGCTAATCTTAGTATACATGCTGCCCAAATTATTTTGGGATGCCATAATTATAATTTGGGATGCCATAATTCATTCGGTTTATATATAATTTACTATGTAAAGTGCCAAAATAATTTGGGATGCCATAATTGCATTTGGGATTTTACTTATAATTACGACAGTCCAAAATAATTTGGGTGGCATGTATAAATCTTAGTAATGGAGGAATTTTGCAGATGTAATAGCAATCATCTAGATACTCTTTCATACTAACCATCTACATTTATTTTAGGACTGAACTAATAAGGTTCATCATTCAAGACTAATAATAAAAAGTGGAACGAAAAACTGTTACAACTGATAAATTTTTTTTTCTAAATTCTATTTTTGTTTGAAAGTATACGTGTACAGGTTAAAATAAGTAGATCATCACATGCTCAATTAACTGATCGTGTAATATAAGAACCAATTAAACGTCAACTCACAGATCAAGCAGGCGGACAATGGGATACTTTGTACCACCGTGGCTAGAACATATATAGTCCTTCACTACGTTCTGGACTAATATAAAATGTATTTTAATATTATTTTACTGGATTATAACCACCAGATAATAGAATTGCTGTTTCTGGAATTCAGAAATTTTATGTAGAATCACACAAATTAAACATGCTAGTAAAAGTCTTGCAAAAAAAGAACAAGTACACTTCGAAAACTCAATTATGACTTTTACAATCCCAAAGATCGAGTAGTTTTAAAGGCTTTGGATTTGCATTTTTTATTATTAAAATGAATAACACCCACTATCATTTTATCTCTGAAATATTATGTCTTTTCACAATATTCATGCCGTAAAAGTCTACTTTGTTTCTTGACAAGTAGAATAGATAAATTCTGATGTAAGTATAGTAAAGGCATTATAACTGTAGTAAAACTTGTATTAGTACTTGATATATTTATTGAATCTTAAAAGTATAAAAAATATTTTTAATATTATTTAAAAAATAAAAAGAAATTTTTCAAAAACTAATTTTATATACAGTTATCGCCGTTTTCAATAAAATGTGATTAGCTGATCAATATAGTTTTACCAAAAAAAATTTCGATCTTTGTGTAATATTATTTTTTAACCAATCATGTTTTTTCAATTTTTCTCTGATTTTGTAGTTTATACTGTATATAGAAATTCACGCTCATTACTGCGTCTAATACTACACATTTTTTATATTGCTGACGCGTTAAAATGTCACTTAATGAAAATGAAGTATATGAAATACAAGTATATACAAGAAAATATCGAATAGGGACGTGTTTTGCCTGTCAAAAGTGTTTATACTGTGGAAAAGACCTTACATTTGAAAATTGTCATTGTAATAAGTATGAAAAACCAACTAAAAATAACCGAACAGCCAAAGTACGTGGCTATAGAGGTTTGTGCTATGACGCAAGTAACGCTCAACCATTTTTAAAAGAATTTATGAAGAAAAGTAATCTTAAGTTTGGTTATGAAGTCAACCTGGCAACTTCCTTTTATTGTTCACTTTGTACAGCTTGTAATAGTAAAATAAGCCGAGAAAATAACAAATTTGGAAAGGAAATAAAAAAAGAAAAAGATATCATAAAATCTGAAGTGAATCAAGTAATAGAATTACAGCTTCGTATATCAATTAAAAATGAAAAAGAGATTTTACCATCTATTTTAGTCAACTGGTCTTTTGATGATATAAAATATAATGATCTTTCAACAAAAATTGAACAACTTGTCTCTGAACATATAGGATTAACCTTTAGTAATGAATATTTTTTGGCATATAAGGGTAGTTCAGAAGTTGGGGCAGGAACACTTTTAGATAATGAAATTACTTTTGAAGAATTTCTAAAAGATTATAAACGTTACATCTCTAATAATAAAAAAGTGATGATAATTGTAACTATGAAGGATAAGAAAAAAGATAAGAAAAAACGAGAATATAAAGTAAATTTTGGGTTCAATCTGAATTCTTAATTGATTATGTGTTGTATTAATTTATAATACTTATTATATTATAATAAATACGATGATAATTTGGAATTAGAAGTGACAAGCGAAGAAACAGAAGAAGAAGCACCAAAATCTAAATCAGTTAAAACTAAAAAAAAAGGTACAGCAATGAATAGAGTCCCGAAAGAAAGTAAACTTGATGAAAAGGAGAAAATGATTGGTGAAATTATGATGCAATTAAAAGATAAATATGTTTGTAACCATTATAATCACAAACATTGTTTTGTAAAAGATGGTCGTCATTTATTTTTATCAAATGTATCATTTTCAATGTGGGCTCAAGATATTGTAAGTATTTATCAAAATAATTACCATATTATATTATTTATTATAACTAATAGAATTTTTTTATAGTTTAAAAATAATACAGATTTCGAAACACCTCCTAATCATGCAATTTTTAGCATGTTACATTCTGTTAAACCCACTTCTTATAACTCTAATAACAAAAATTCTTTAACAATTCCTAATGTAATTCAAGAGGAGGAAATTCGGGTTAACCAATTATTTAAATTATCTGATGCAGAGTATAATTTGATAGGTATATCAAAAATTGGTATTAGACAAACATTACGTGATGAGTCAAAGAAATTTGAATAGATTTACACTGTATTGCTTTGTAATTGTTATAAATTTAGTAAATAATCATTTGAAATTTTGATAAAATAAATTTTCTGCATGTGATTATCAATTTCTTTGTACGTTTATCATGCATTGTATAAAAAAACTATTACATATAAATTGATTGTTGAAAATATTGTTTCGCCATATTGGGAGTAGTTTGAGATAATGCCACGAAAAGTATATAAATAGGGTCATCACAATTATTAACAATATCTCTATATCTTTTTAGCCAACTTTTTAATGCTGAAAATGCAGTTTCTATTGGATTTAAATCGGGTGAATACGGTGGTAAATAAAGTATCCTACACCCAAATTCTTCAACTGATTTTACCAAATCTTCATCATGATGAATACGAGCATTATCCATAATAAGTACACTATTTTTACCAGGATATGGATTCATCTGTGGTAACTTAAAAATAAATAAATAAATAATTTTTTTTTTATGTTAACAAAGATACAATAAATATTTTTATAAATAAATAATTACCACTTGTGTTATTATGAAGGTTCGAAATCTATCTTTATCACAACTACCTTCCATTATATCAGCCGCAATAAATCCATCAACTGTCAATGCAGGTAATATTGTGTAGCGCTTGCCCCTTATAAATACTACCTTTTTTTTTGCTCTACAATTTTTATAAGAATAACCATATAAACGTGAAATGCTTCTTTTATTTTTAGACGTCTCATCAATAAAAATGAGTTGTTCTGCATTATATTCTATCCCTATTTGATACATAAAAAAACCACGTAATGTTTCATTCTGTTCATGTGCTACTTTTTGCAACTTAATATAAATAAATTATAAATTAATAAATAATAATATAAAACTTAATTTCGTAATACATACTTTCTTTCTAGTAATACCACAATGTTGAAGAGAGCGGCATAATGTTGGTATTGAAACCAACTTTCCAGTTTTTATTTCCATTTCATAAATTAATTCATCTAAATAATAATCAACTTTTTCCTAAACAATATCTTGCAGTATCTATAAAATAATTTTAAATTAAAATTTTTAATACGAAGTACAGTATTTGTATTTGTTAATAGTAGTTAATTTACCTGCATATCTTCTGATGTAAATATCTTTCTTTTTCCTGACTTTCCGGTAAATAGATCATTAACACATCCCATTTATCAAAAATTTTACAAATATTAGTAACCGTTGTTTTACTGACGTATAACCTCTTAGCAATTTCTTTTGATTTATAACCTTCTTCATAATAATAGATAATACGCCATTTTAAATCTTCACTCAACATTTTACTGTAATATATTGTAAAATATATAATTAGATACAAATTTTATAATAATAAATTTTATAAAAGACTATTTTGAAACCTTTATTATGTAAAAATCTGAGAAAAAAGTAAAGATCACGAAAAATCACTTTTTTTAGATTGTAAAATCGCTAAGATTTCTGACAAATATGCTTACAATACCTTTGAAACTTCTATGCAAGTAAATTTCAAGTATATTTATTTGAAATAGAAAATAAAATCGCAGTGTTGAATAGTAAATTATAATAGTTGTTTTTGACGTGAAAATAAAATATCGCAAAAATCAGCTTTTTTGGTAGTACAAGTCCCGTGATGCTGATCAAAACGGCGATAATAACCGTTAACATTCAAAATCGCGAGTTGCTAATTGCCTTTTACTGGTCTTTCACTACTCAAACTCATTGGTTTTAGACTGTTTGACGCGTATTTTAATATGTTATTTTTTTTTTTCAGGGTGCGTTCGGTACGTTCGCTAAATTTGATTTTTTTTACTAATTGTGATAGTGTAATGTTGATCAAAATTACTATATAAATGTAGGCCCAATTTTTATTATTAGCCGAAATGCATTTTATATACATTGTAGCTTGCAATAAATTTATTTATGCTTCATCTAGCGTGATAATGTATAATTGTAATGCCAACGAAATGAAGTGAACAATCACCAATAGTTGATTCAAATTTTCTCTATACATTCAGATGTTTAGAGTTGTAAAATTTTTTTTAATCTTGCTTCTTCCTTGTGCAATTTTGATGATTTATTATCCACAATCTCACTTAGGCCAAAATCAATAAAAAAGTAATGGCAACTTTTTGGCTCATATAGTATATTTCTTGGGGAAATATCGTTGTGTAAGACGCCAAGATTATGTATTGATCTAAGTTGATTGACTATTAACTCTTTCTCCTTTTTTGTGAGTCTTGTCAGATCAATATGGCGGGAGTCCTCAATTAACTGTAACGCTAATGCAAAAAGATATCCAAGATATCCGTCATAAATGTAACCTTTATAGAATAAACGTGGAACATCATGACCTAATATCAATATAGCAATAGACAAGTTAATAAATATCTAAAAATATTATGAATGAAAAAAAATTGTACCTTGACATTCTTTCAAAATAGAATATATACAAGCTTCATGATTTAGCGTTTTCATCTCATCTTGTTGCTTATATGCGTCACAAGTCTTCCATGCTACAACTTAATTATTATAATGCCCAGAAAAAACTTTTCTGAAGGACCCGCCACCTATGTACTCGTCTACAGTAGTAATTCCAGTTGCAACTGATTTACTACTGCTCTCTGATGCTCTCTTCCTCTTTCTTCCTGAAGAAACATAATAATAATAATCATCATCATCAGAGGATTCAGAGTCATCAGGGTAGTAAGGGTCAACATTATCAGTCACTACATGTCTTAATCTATTGCCAACATTATCATTAATGACTAGTTGGCTAATATAGTAAACGCATTCGCGTAAAGTTGGATCAGTATCAGTGGATTGAACAACACGAGTAACATACAGGGTGGTTGGAGATGTTTCATCTCATTTAAGAAAGTTAGTAAATGCCATAATGGAGGCCATTACAGGCCATTTGACCAAATATCTGCGATAGGATCCTTAAATGATAACCAATTAAGTTAAGATTGTGACGCGTTTTATATTCCACAGGCATCTTGGCCACTGTGAAATTATTAGTGCTTAGAACATGATCAGAAGAGCCCACAAATCTGGGGGTTGTAACTCCAAAAAATGCTCCTGGTGGTAATAATACTTGGACAGGCGCTAAAACATTCAAATAAAAATGATCTTTTACATCTCCTTCAAGTCTGAGAGGGACATTTATAGCTGGATATGTATCAAATTGTCCTCCCGGAGGGGGAAATTGTCCACCAGCAGTAGTAAGTTTGACATTTCGCTTGAATCTGATCCATTCTCTCACTATTTCTGGAAACCGTTGGTAAGCAGCTATTGTTGAAGTTGAATTAGAATTTCGTGGGATCCATTGGCAATCTAGAACGGCGTGACCTAGTATTTGACCTGCTGTTTGAATTATAATAGAAGACTATTAGGAAAGCAAGAAGAAAACTATTGTCCTTATATACATTAATAATTAACTTCTTGATTCAAATTCTGAATCAGTTTTATTTGATACAATTATGACACTGTGCCCCAAAAAGGTCAGTTCTACAATCTGCAAAAATAAAATCATGAAAATCATTCCTTATATATATTTCCTGGTAGAAAGGTATTACCTTTTTTGAAAAAAATGCGTACTGCTTATAGTAAATTTTTTTGGCCACCAGTATTTATATTTCGTTTGCGCAGACGATTATCTATATGGTATAAACTTCGCTTTGTACATACAATTTATGTGTGATGTGTATCTGAGAAATATTTTTTGTGTAATTCCAGGAATAAAATTATATAGATGATTTGGAATGACTGTATATGGGTCATTGAAATACCTTAAGGCAATTCTCTTCGCATAATTCTTTCTTGAGTTGATCCTGTGCTTGATAAAATTATTTGAAAAGAATTCTATATAATTTTCATGCTGTTCTCCTTGCACTTCGATTGCAAAACCATATTCTGGATGAATATATCAAGTAACTCTTGAGAGTATTTAGGTGTTTTTAAGAAATCTGGCCAGCAATTTTTCTGAGTAGTTAGTTACAATTTCACGTCCAACACATATGGGGCACCATGAATATCAATTTTTTACATTTTCAAGTGTTGCATTTCATTCATAATCTCTTGCACATTTCCATCTCAAATGAGGTGAACCATTAATATATTTATTTGAAATACAGTCTCCACCTTTATTAATTGCAACCATCTTAGCAATATTGAGAGTATTCTTAGGCAATATGGACACCATAACCTTTTATTTTTTATGCTATCAAATGATGCAGTCCATCTATGTTCTTTAGTACATTTCCATAGCATAGGTAAATAATTATTAGTATATTTATATATCTGGAATACACATCTCTCCTCATTGTCTGACAATTTCTTTTTTTTTTATTTAATATTAACCTTTTTGGCATTTTGCAAATTTTTTTTAAGACCTTTCAATACTTCAAATATGGTTATACATCATTTAGGCAAGAAGTATCCAAGTTATACTATGTTGACCATGAGTTAAAAGATGATTGTAGACCTAGTATTCATAAAAATCAAATGGCTATCTGCTTCAAATAAGTCTGAAGATTTGATGAAGACTCATTGGATAGAGTCATAGAAGTACAATTTGAATCCTATCAATCCAGAATCATCCGTAAAAATGCAGATTACAGATTGATCAGATTATCCATTGGATTAACCAGATGGTTCATTAGATATCTAGTGAATCTGATGAATGAATTGAATGGATGGGTCAGATATTTATGGCAAGTCAAATCAGACAAAAGTCTGTCAATGCACAAATAAATTATTACAGTTATTTCTTTTCATTTTTGGGATCATCTAAAGTGAAGTCAAATCACATGATCTGAAACAGGTCACGTGACACAACCAATATCATGATTGGTCCATATTAAAAATATAATTTAATAAAATAATGATAAATTTAACAGTTAATAAATTTAATTTTTAATGATAAATTTAATAAATTTTAAGTAAATTAAGTGATAAATTTGATAAATTTGGGAGTTTTTATTTTGACTTTTTTTAAAAAAAATGAATTTGCTGTAAAACGAAAAAAAAAATATATTCATAATGAATAAAATTTCATTATTATAACTGAAGAATTAAATTTTTTTAATTTGATTTATCAAAATTTGAGATAATCGGATTTAGAGAAATTTTAAGCATAGAGATAAAAGCATCTGTTTTCTCAACATCCTCAACTCTTTAATACGCCAATATTTATTACAAATTTTTTTAGTTAATTCCACCACAGTAAGCCTTCTGTCTTCAGCTTCTTTAGCTATTTTGTTTGTACAAATTCTATTATTGATTCACGTCTCTCATATATTTCATAGTCATATTCTTTAGAGAAAATGGTATTAAATGTATTAATTTAAAATAATTTAAAAATTTATTTGTTTAATTTACAAAAACAAATAGTACAATTGAGATATTAAAAAAAACAATTCACTTCTGTTATAGTGTAAGATAAAAATATAAATAAATTATGTATCAAAAACTATAAAGTAATTATTATTTATTAACAAAATATTATAAAAAGTATATTAATAAACATTAAAACTTTCACAAGTTTTGAACTTCTAAAAATTTTTTTAATTTATTACACAAAAAAATTATATAAATCTGATGGCTATTACCCAGATGATTATTTGTTAATATTCAGATAATTATCTGTTAATTTACAGATAAATTATCTGTTGAAGTTCAAATAATAAAAAATGAGAAAATTCAAAAAAAAACATCTGTAAAAATTTTTGAAAAGTTTTTGCAGATAATAAATAGATAATAAATGCATCACAGTTTATCTGTGAAAAATCACCAAAATTAGGAAAAATAACTGTAATAATTTATCTGTGTATTGACAGACTTTTATCTAAAATGGCGTGCCATATAAATATTTGATGAATCTAATGAACGGATTAAACAGATAGATCATCCTGTGAAATGTTAATTAAATTTTTTATTAATATTGTGTTAAAGGCCAGATTTTAAGGTAATTGAGAAATGGACTTTAAAGTATGTGAACTGAAAGAGTCTTTTCCTAATATTTCTCCTTTTTTTAGGATGAACTAAATTTGTTTTTGAGGTATAAATATGGAACAAATTTTATTTAACTTTTTTTAAAAGACATTTACTAATTCACTAATACAGTATTTTTTTTCTATTTTATAGGCGCTAGACTTGAATGAACTGGATTTTAAGGTAATACAAAAAGGAAAAGGTCTTTTTTTTAATTATTTAATATTTTTAGAAACACTTTCTAATGCTTTTTCTTTCTTTCAAAACAGACTAACAGACATGAATGAACCAAATTTTCAGCTTTAAGGTAATATTAAAGTAATGTGAATAAAGGATATTGTTTTTATTTAACTTTCTATAAGAACTTTTTATTAATAATTATTTTTTATTTTATAGGTGTCAGAACTGGATTTTGAAAAGGTGAAGACCATCTTTACAGAAACTTTAAGTTTTCAAGCAATATCCTTTTGATATCAAAATGATATCAAAACAATACCGTTAAGATAAATTTAACAATATTGATTCTATATTGATTAAAAATGTTAAGTTTCTGTAATTTTAGAATGCCAGATCTGTATAAACCAGACTTTGAGGTAATGTGAAAGGGGATCTTATTTTTTATTAACTTTCTTAACATTGGAAAATTTTTTGGGATGCAGAACTGCGGAAATCTGTAAAATTAGCAGATCTCCACTTTTTTTTTGTCATTTTTTGTGTATTTCTGCGAAGTTCGGCAAACTTTGCAACTTCGCAGATAATTGAATATTTTTATCTATAAAATCAGCAAAATTCTGCAATTTTGCAGAATTTCATTTAACAGAAAATTTAAAACATGCCAGTTTTGCAAAGCTTTGCGAAATAGCAGATCTTCACTTTTTGTCCTTTTTTTTGCAAAACTCTGCAAAATTCTTTAACTCAAAATTGCGGGTTTATAATTGCATTTAAACTTTGAGTAACTAACTAATTAAACTTTTCGATTTCAATTAGTAATTAAGCTTAATTAAGCTTTTCGATCATTTCCGTTGACAATTTATTTTCGCTAAAGTTTTTAATAGTTTTTTTTTAATACTTTCGTTAAAGTTTTTCAACAAATTTACAAATTTTATTTTTTAAACTTTCTGACTTTACTTTCGTTAAAGTTTTCCAGTAATTTTTAAAACATGTATTTATTTAACAAATAACGATTTACTTTGCCAAACCTTGGAACTATATGAACTTCTTGGTTAATTGAACCGATTGGTATTGTGTTGTATTCTTTGGTGTAATACAACTGCGGACACCCGTACAGTTCAAGTTCCTCTGTAATAATATCAAACTAATGAACCAGAGCAAGTTTGAAAGAACCTCGGAAGAATTTAAATAATAACAACATCTTATAAAGAAAATTGATTAATGACATACAACACTTTATCAATCTTAATCATTCACTTACTTTTCCATACCAAGCTCCTTCATCCGCCCTTGATCTTCCGCAGGAGTTACCGCAATATTACCGAACCATTCTTTACCTTGGAATTCTCCTGTCGTTCTTAAAATATGTCTATCTTCCAGGTGTACTGAATCATAAATTTTAATGTAAAATTTGTCACTTTCGGACTCCTGTGAAGATGTGTCCAGAAAGGTATCTAAAGTTGAAATTAATTGCGATAACCCTTCAATGAAGTTTGAATGTGGTGGATTTTCAGATTTTTTCAACGATTTTATTTTTTGGTCGATATTATCTAATGTTAGTTCTCAAAGTACTTTTCCAAATCCTTTGACTTTACGATGAATAACTTTTTTAGCAGAAGATGTCAATTCTTTGTGTTTTACCTATAAAAAATATTAGAATTTATAATTAAATGTATGTATATTTCAAAGAAATTGATTTCAGTCATGTCAGATTCAACTAACAGCGTTCACCAATTGTCTCATTACGTCTTTTCTGTTTAATAACCGATATGGGGTTTTGACATATGATTTGTGAAGGGTTTTGTATGTTTCCGTTGACAACCCATTCAATGCACCATATTTTCTAATAGCAGGCACTGAAAACAATCAAAATAAATTAGGATAAAATCATATACTGTATGTTTACTAGCGTCCTACCTGTGTGATACTGCCAACAGTGTAACTTCAGAAAATTGCAGTCAGTAGTGGACAATGGAAAGAAGATCTTTTTGAAATCAATGCACCAATCAATAATTGCTGACTATAATTGATAATCTTTAGTGTGTTGATGATTTCCAATGTGACTTTATGAACTTTGACTTACTTCAAAAATTTTCAGATCTTCTTCAGTGTACATTTCTTTCCTGCTCATTATGTACATCTTACTAAACTTTGCGTAAAGTTCGCAAAGTTCTTTACAGGTTATTTCGTTCCCTTCAAAAATTTCATCTAAGGCAAAAAGGGCAATTTATGATAGTCTGACGCAGTAAGTATGTTTAAATGTCCTAATTATGTAAGAGTTTAAGACCCAGGAAGCGAGGAATTTGACGAAGTTGATCATCAAATTTTTTTTGTAGTTCTGTTCCTCCGACTGCCTTCAAAATATCTTGTGTAAATTCCAATTGGTATTTGAAGAGTCCAAGATCGATATGGTGCATACAGTCAGGAACGCAGGCTTCGTATATATTCAAATTTCTGAAACAAATTATACGTGCGTAAAAATTTACATCTTTGAAATTCATTACAGAAATATAAAGATATTTACGGAAATTTCCAGAAGGAATTTTCATTTCAACAGAATGCACAGAATACTCCTTTCCTTGACCATCGTTGATTACTTGCTTCATATTTTCATGAGTTCTATGAGGTACGTTTTCTAGTTTAAGACTCATATTGTTCAGATCACTTTTGCAAAACCATGCAAGTATAGCATAGCATTTTGCACCGTGCTCCTTTATATGTCGCAGTTATATCATCAGCTTCAAGCATATCTGCGAGAAAAAAAGATATCTGTGCAGCGAAAGTAATCACTTGTCCATTAATTCCAAAATATAGCGCTTCAGATTTTTCTAATAAAGGTTGGAGCATAATTTTGAAGCATTTATGATATACATCGCGCTGTAAGCTTTGAAAACTTTCTGTTGTTCTGATTCCTATATCTTGAACTTTAGGGAGAAATCCTAAAAGAATTTTAGCCTTGGCAAATTTCGAACATGATTTGGAATGCTACCAAGAGTTAAAAAAACTGGATGGCCTAATGATTTCCCAAGTCCATCGAAAGTTGTTGCGTCTGAGTATAAGATGATGGACAATAGTCAATTTAATTATGGAAGGTTCTTTTCAGTTTCTAACCACCAGTTACCTTTGAAAGGTTCGCCAAATATTCTTGTTTCACCTCTATCATCCTGAGAATATAAACAACTAAATAAGCATAAATAATGTAATTTATCATTGCAGACGGAAATCAAATTATTATACAGACCTTTATTTTATTTTGGATTCCTTTATGGACGAAGTTATTGGTTACTTCCAGTCATTACAGAAGAGCTTGAATAGCACGAAAAAGTGGGCAATAGTAGAGGGTAAAATTAATTTCATTATAGGTCGCAACAACCTTTTCTTTAAAGTCTATTAAAGGTAAATTTATTTGATTAAGATAATCCTTGCCATTTTTCGTTGAACTTGGCAATGGTGATTTGTCTAAATTACTATGTTTGTTGAAAAACTTTATTATTTTATCACCTACTATCAACTCCAAAAAGTCACGATATGCATCATTCGGCATTTCACTACGCGCTCTGGTGTGGGTTTTCCATCAACTACATCTATGGCATCATCTAATGTCGCACCCTGAAAGTCTTCAGGATCAATGAATTCAGTATCTTCAAAGTTTACTAATTATGATTCTGCTTCCGATTCTTCAAAATTTGTTTCGACCCTCTCTTCTGACCGTAACCTTTTTCACAAATGATAACGTGGTTCATCTTCTAACTCATCTGCAATATTTACTAAGTCTTCATCTTAAGATGAAGGTTCAAATTGCTTCATCTCATCATCATCATCCTGTGATGTAAGCTTTTCTTGCGAAGTAGTTGGGTTTGGCATAATAATTGACGTGCTCCAAAGTTCTGCATCATGTTCTGATTTTATCATTTCTCTTAATGGCTGCAACAAAGATCTTTGCTGTACTGGTGACTCATTTAATTGGAAGGATCTCATTTTCCCGTGATGTTTAGCATTGGCATGTTATTTTAAACCGCCGTAAGTTGAAAATTCTCTTTTACAAATTTGGCATTGATATCTAACCATTTTTATTTGAAGAACAATTTATGAGGATTTATATAAATTTGTGATTAAAATCATCGGCTAGTGAAACTAAATTTAAAAATTATTAAATTCACCAGTGATGATTAAAATTCGAATTTAACCATTGGTGAAATTTAAATAAATCTTATATAATTAGTTATTTTGAAAAAAAAATATCTTATTATTCATTTTACAACTATTTTTTTTTTTTTTCCATAACGCATTTGCAGTTTTATTAAAGTAAAAAAACAAATTAGAAGAAACTATATATAAAATAAAGTTCTAATAATATCTACTCTAATATAATTAAACTACTCGTTATACATATAGTACCCATATGTGCACTATCGAGTAATAATTTGATTCTGTAGGTAGATTTCATTTAAAAATGGATTATCTTAGCCATAAGGCCTATCACAGAACCCATTTTACAACTATTTTACATTATAATTATTTTTTATTTGCATGTATTTTTTACAAAGAAAAAATAATAAATTAAAGCTAAAAATTATGTTTTTTCTATATATTACTACTAACTGCTATATGCTTATAAACTTTTTTGTTACATTTAATAAAAGTGAATAGAAAAATAATGAAAAAGTGATAGGCAGTGATAGGGAAAAAAAAGTGGTTATTACTATTATTTTTTAAAAAAAATTTTTTACATAAATATGTAATACATATTTAATTTAGATTTGTGTAATGTTAATCTTACTAAAATATTAAATTTTTATAAAAATCTTAATTTAAACTAATTCCAAAAATCAGCCCATATGTTAGCTATTTATTTTAAATTTTTAAATAAATTGCTTATATTACGACTTCAATCAGCTACAAGAATTATTCAATTACATATTAATGTAATTTACAAAATCCAATACCTACGTAAAGTTGAAACCAAAGAAATTTATTTAAGTTAAATATAATTATATCCCTTAAATTGTAAGCAATTGCAGGCAAATTTGCTCCCAATTTTACCAAATTTTGGCTCTCATCTAATTTTATGAAAAATAAAGCAATTTTAATAAAATTTTTTTTCAAGATAGTTTAAATTATATATTGTGCAGCAATTATTATCATTTATTAATTATATATTAAAAAATCGAAAATTACCCATTGGTCAAAAGTTGTATTTTAGGATAATTACAAAATTTTAAGACAATTAATTGTAGCTATATAAAAGCTTAATAAAATATGTAGAATTTGGTATGAGAAACAACTTTTGTTAATATGATTTTGGATGTTTAAAAGTAGGATTTTGACTTTATATAGAAATTTTATTATACATTTTAATTATATACTCATAAAAATTAATTTTTTTTATTTCTATTTTGTTTATTATAATGCAAAATTTTTATAATGAAAATAAAAAGTTATAATAAATATTCAAATAGAAAAAAAATATGGTAAGAAAAGTTTAGATTTTATTATATAAAAATTCTGATACTATTTTTGCAGGTTAATTTCTTATCCAATTTTAATGATCAATAACTCATACAATTTATGGCCAGAATGTAGATCAATTTGACTGCAAAATTATGTGACAATTTGGTCAAAATTAAACAATTTTTTATAGCATCATTTATTTTAATTTAGAAATTACAAGCAAATTTGCCTACAAAATAGTTTAAGGAATAATAAATAAAAAATATATATATCTATAAAATAATAATTACAATATTAACTTATTATATTAAAGACTATTTCTATTTGTACATACTGTATATATGTGAATACAGATTACATAATTATTGTCATTTTTTAGTGATCTGAAAATTATAGTAATTTTTGGCTGGAATTATAAAATTTGGCTGAAATTATGAAGTATGACATATAATATATGACAAATAACCTAGAATAAATAGTAAATTTGGAAAACTATAAGGGTGTAACATAGTATATGTATTTCATATACTAGTGTACATTAAGAAATTATCTATATTAAAATATTTAAAATACAGTCAACTCTCTTTATAGTCACACATTTGGGACAGTCCATATTTGGTGATTATAAAGAGATGTGACTATATAAAAAATTTCTTATATTAGTATATCATAATTCCGGCCAAAAATTAACATAATTTTAGCCAAAATTATACTCAAAACTTTATTGTATCGTAACTCCGCCAATATTAATCGTAGAGAGATGATCTTACCGCCATTCGATTCGTCTTGATGAGACGGTTCTAATGGTATAAAATACATCGAAATCCAATCACTAGATTAATTTCCGAAATTAAAAAATATTAATGGTTTTTGTGTAATAACTCTGCCAATATTGATCCTAGAGAGACAATCTTACTACCATTCGATTCGTCTTAATGCGACGAATCTAATGGTATAAAATACATCGAAATCCAATCACTAGATCATTTTCCGAAATTAAAAAATATTAAATGGTTTTTAAGTAGTAACTCCGTCAATATTGATCACAGAGAGATGAGCTTACCACCATTCGATTCGTCTTGATGAGGCGATTCCAACGAGCTATTAATTGTCTTTTTACAATCACTAGGTACTGAGAAATTTAGCAAAATGTTAAATAGCGCAGTAAACGTAAATCAAGAAATATAATAATGCCGATGCTTAACATTTTGTTGAATAACTCATCAGCCAGTGATCGCAAAAGGATAAAACTACCACCATTCGATTCATCTCAGTGAGACGATTCTAACAAGCTATGATACATCTTTGTACGATTATTAGATGCCAAGTTATTTAATATATTCTTTATATAACTGTGATTATAAACGGTTCTTTTTAATATAAGATTTTTGAGGATAGGTGTGATAGTGACTATAGATAGATTGTGACTATATAGGATAGTTTTTAATAATAAAGTGTTGTGAACATTCAACTGGTGTGACTATATAGTAGAATGTGACTATAACGGGAGTGACTATAGAGGGAGTTGACTGTATTTACATTTATAGCTGATTGCAAAATTGTAAGACCACCTTATAATTTTTAATTTGAAAATTTGACATTTTGAATTTTTCAAGAATTAGTAAAAAAGCAAGTTAAATACCTATTTTGGTAATAACTTTAACTCCTTAAAATTAATGAAAAAATGTATTTGTAACAGCCTGTTACATATCTTATTTGTAACATCCTTTTTTTATTTTTTTTTAATAATAAATTTAATATGTGTTTCACAAATAAAATTTTTATATGCAAAATTTAATTTGGAAAACTTTTACTTAATGTATTTAAGACAGTTTCATAGACAAAATTTTAAGTTATAAGCAGTTTCTTGAAATTTTTTAAAAAATTCTTTTGTCTTAGTTACACGACTGATCTTTTGTTTTTGTTTACATTACGCCTGATCTTAAATTTTAATTGGATAAAATTGGGGGTTGTTACAAATAAGACGCGTAACAGGCTGTTACAATTAGATTTATCCAAAATTAATAATGATTTTAAAATAATTTATTTATATTGAATTATATAATATATTTCTATTTTTATTTAAGGAGTTGAATAAACAGATTTTTAACTTGATTTTTTACTAGTTTTTGAAAAGGTCTTACAATTTTGCAATCAGCTATAATTAAATTTATTCATAAGGAATATTTTCTTTTTCTTCCAAAATAATAGGATTTATATAAAGTAAAACTATATCAGATATTATTTTTTCATATTTTTGAATATTAATATCTTTATTAAGATTATCGAAATTCTTGTAAATTTTTAAAATTTTAATTATATATTAGAATATAAGAATTAAATGAAAATTTTCATTCTGGAGATGATTTTGACATCAGAAATGTTAATGCTGAGGAAAGTAATAATTGATTGACATATATTGAAAGTGATCTTAAAAAATAATTAAATAATAAATTCTTATTACTTTTATCTTGAATTAAAGAATTTACTATACTATTAAATATATTATAATTTTTTTTATAATTTGTTTAATATAATAAATTTTTTTTTTATTTACTTTTATAGAGGCCGATATTTAATTATAATAAAAAGTTTATGTAATCATAAACATCAACTTTTAAAATATCCAATAAGCTATAAGTTATATAAAATATCCCATTCAACTAGCAAACCTAATAAATAAAAAATAAACTCTTTTCAACAATTATATTATGTTGTTATCCTATTAATGATTAAAGTTAACTGAAATAGGAAAGTCTTAAGTTTATCACAAATAATCATGTGAAATGATGTTGGATGTTCAATAGGTTTTTATTAAAATAATGTAAGATTTTAGATATAATGAAAAGTATAGATAATCTTTTAGTTGTGAAATTAACTATTTTGAATTATATTACTGGGAATAATACTCTTTTTGTATAACTCAAATATTACAATACGATTCTTAACTATTAAAGCTATTTGTAAAACTTACTGACTGACTGACTACTCCTTTAACTTAGTAAAATCCTAACACTATTTATAATAAAATAAAAAATAAAAATTAAGAATATTTGATAAAATAAATAAAATAAATAAATAAAATAAAATAAATATAACAAATAAAATAATTAAAATTAATAAAATAAATAAATCAAATATCAAATTTATTAAATACACTACTAGGACAAAAGTAGCAGATCTTATATTTATGTTAATCACTCAAAATCGTACATAATAACAATACTTGAAATTTTAATATGTAAGAATATAGATTGTAAAGAATATATGTTTAAAATTTCATAGTTCTAGCTTTTATATAACTGTATTAAACTTAAAAGAAGTTTTAATAATTATTATGCCTATTCATATAAATTAAACAAATAGTACAAATAGTTCAATACATTGCCAGTTTATTTAAAATTATACATAATAATGATGCCTGAAATTTTAAATATGTGTTAGTACAGATTCCTGATTAATATATATAAATGAACTTTTTTTGCTAGTTTTGATTTTATATGAATTATAACAAAAAAATTGTTTCTTAAAATTTTACATAATAAAATATTTTAATTTTATATTGTTTGAAAGCCATAGTTTTGGAAAATAAATATGTGAATTTTTATATTCATATTATTCCTAGAAAGCTAATAGTTAAAAAAATAAAATACCATTCAGAAATTTTTAATTTAATAATTATTAGTAATTTTTAAATTGGTTTTAATTGGCATGGCCATATAAAGGTTAAAGACATAAAATTTTGATTATATATTCTTTTGAATATATGCTATTACATATTTAAATTTCAAGTAATTTTATTATGTATAATTTTATTTAATTAATAAAATAAAGAATTTACTATATTTATTTAAGTTAGTACAATAATTATCAAAATAATTTTTTTAATTTATAAAGCTAAGAATGTAAAATTTTGAATATATAGTGATTAGTATAAATATACTTTTGTCCTAGTTGTGTATATCAAATAAATCAAAAAAATCAAAAAAAATCAAGGGATCTACAAAATGATCTATAAAATGATCTGGTCATTTTGTAAAATAGTTCATGGTGACTGATAACTACTGGTGTCCTTTAATGTCAATTCCTATCCTGTAAAATAGTCCTTTGACCAGTATTGGTATGAGTTCTTCTCACTGATTTGTGTGTTCTCTTCTTTGACAAATATTGCAAGTTCTGATATATTCTTTTACGTCTTCTCTTAATTGTGGCCAATAATATCGATTTTTGATTTTTCCAATTATAGCATCTATTCCTAAATGAGCACCGCTCATATCTGTATGAAAATGATATAAAATAGGTTCTACTTGTTCACATAAAATTACTTTTCAAATACCATCTTTTGTTTTCTTAAATAAAATATTATTATGATAAATATACTGGGTTGAGTTCTTTCAGTTATACCATCCATAAAAGTGAGGGTTGTTAAAAATAATATTAATTTATTATATAATTGTTTATCTATGATCATTATGTGAGGTTGAGGGATTGGTATGATTATTAATTAAAGTTGAGTCAAGATAAGAGAATGCATCAGCATTTGCATGTTTAGTTTCTTTCTAGTATATAATATCATATTTATATTCTGACAGGGTGATTTTTCATCTTTCTAACCTTTTATTATTATTTTCTATTATTGTTGAGTGCATCATGATCAGTGATAATGGTAAATTTACTTTCACAAAGATAATGTTGAAAGTATTTAACTGCCCAAACAATTGCAAGGCATTCTAATTCTGTAATGGTATAATTCTTTTCAGCTGGTATTAGAGTTTCACTGGCATAAGCAATTACATGCTCTTGATCATCATTTTTTTGTGCTAATATTACACCTAATCCTATAATTAAAGCGTCAGTATATAAAAAGAATGGTTTTGAGAAATCTGGGTATTGTACAATAGGTGCTGTTGTTAATTTATCTCTTAAATTCTCAAATGCTTCCTGTTATAAGTTAGTCCATTCATAGGGTGCATTCTTTTTTAATAACTTATATATTGGATCAGCAACTTTAGCAAAATCCTTGATGAAATACTGTATCGATAATAAAAGAATAATCCTAAGACTCTGCGCAATTCTCTAATGTTTTTAGGCTCTGGATAGCTTTTCCTACAATATGGCCTAAAATTGGAATTCAGCTGCTGCAAAATGATACTTTTTTTGCTTTTAATCATAGATTTGCTTTACGAATTCTATTCAAAACTTCTTCTAAATATTGGAGATGATCCTTAAAAGTTTTTGAATATATGATAATATCATCAAGATAAACTAAAACAAACTTTTCTTTTATTTCTTGCAACACTTTATCTATAGTTCGCTGGAATGTTGCAGGTGCATTGCAGAGTTTGAAAGGCATGACTTTAAATTCATACATTCCAAATTTTGTGATAAAGCTGTCTTTTTCTGATCTTCTGCTCTTACTTTTATTTGCCAATATCCTGATGCTAAATCTAAAGTGGTGAATCTAATAATTCATTGATTTCATTGATACTTGAAAGTGGGTAATTATCCTTTTTCATAATATCATTAAGAGGTTTATAGTTAACACAAAACTTAAGTTTACCATTTGGAAATGACCATGGGCTGGTTGAAGGTTCTACAGTATTAGTCCTTGTTCTAACATATCATTAATCCCTTTGGTGTCATCCTATAAGCTCGTTTTTTAATAGGTGACACTTCTTCAGTAATGATGATATGTTCACCTTCTGGAGTTTGTTTCAACTTTTGTAATGACTTAGTGAATAAATCTTTATTATTATCCAGTAGTTGATGAAGTGATTGCAGTTTCTAGAGACATGTCCTTTCCTTTATTATTCTATTGATTATTTCTTTAATGACAATTTTTCGCAATATGTCCAGTTCTTCTACAGACAAAACATCCTGAATTATTTCTGGATTGATTATTATTATTGTTATTCGAAATGTGGTTGGTTGGTTTAGTTTCTGTATGCATTTGACTTAATGCTGCAGTAATTCCTTCACTAATTTTTCATTCAACTATCTTCTCTACACTTTCTGGCTGTGAATAACTCATTGAATAAGCAGGCTGGTACATGGCTAGATTATTTTGAGCAGGAATCATTCCTCCATTCATGTTCTGCAAATAACCTGGCATCATTGAGTACCATTTCCATTGAAAAAGCGGTTTTCAATGCCTATGCTTTTTTCATTGCTTCTTCTACATTTGAGGTATTGCAGATTGTACTGGTACAACAAATTCAGGTCTTAAACAATAAATTCATGAATCTTATCCAATTCCATTCGTCTATCAGTAGAATCTACCCTTTTCCATAGTTCTGTAATTGCTGCAATATACTCTTTAATTGTTTCTTTTTGCTTTTGTTTTCTATTTCGCAATTGATGCTTCCACTGACTAATTCTGAAAGGATTACAAAAATGGTCTTTAAATAAGTGCATGAATGAGTGTTGAGGACTATTATCATTTTCCCAAAAGGTAATAGTTTGATGATTATACCAAGTTAATGCTGTTCCTTTTAAATATGATGCTACTAAAACAATTGCTCATTTTTCACTGACTTTATTAGCCACACAAGCTCAACTAACAACTAATCTGGATTTTCTTGGTTCCATACCCTTTGCATAAAATTTTTGTGCTTGCTGAAAAAATTGTAACATAATTTTATTTTGTTCATTTTCATCAAGAGGAGTTTGTTGTTCATCAGGTTCTCTCTCATCTTGTAAGTTATTACCAAAGAAGTCAAGAAGGTAGGTTGATGTTCTAATACTAGGAGAACTAAAAGAATTCTGAAATGGCTTTGTATTTATGAATGGCTTAGGATTTGATGTGAAAATGTCCTGTATCCCATTTATTTGAACTACCACTAGTTTTAGCTTTTTGTTTATCTTTCTCATCCTTTTTTGGATCATAGATTTGATTATTTGATGTATCAGCTATACCCAAGTGACTATATCCACTATCTTCACCATTTTTGAGTATCATTTCCTGTGATGCCATACTTTCTGTCTCCTCTTTTTCCCCTTCTTCATTTTGTTGATTTTGCCATCCTTTATCCTGTACATTTGGTGTAAATCCAGTTCCTCCAAATGATTGACTACTACCTGAACTTTCATCATTATTATCTGTTTTCTTTTGATTCTCTTTTCCTGACATATTGCTTATACTGCTAGCTGAATTTGATGCTTGATCTGAGTAATATGCTTCCCAATTATTAAAATGATCTGTAACTTTCCAATAAAATTGTATTGTCTCAACTAATGTATCAAATGCTAGGATTACTGTGCATCTGATGGTCTGCACTAATTTTTGGATTAATCTGTAATTACTGTAATTTCCTAAAAACTCATATAGTATTTTGTGTAAAAATACTAACTGGATACTTAGGTAAAATAACAAATTGCCAAAATTCTCTAAATCTGGAATTCTCTAATAATCCTAAATTCTGATCTTCTGGATAGTAATCTGCACATGATAAATCTTCAATTAAATCCTGTTTTCCTTGACTATGATCTTCCATATGCTGAAAAATCTGTTGTAGATACTGAAATTCCTTATTCATTCATGATTACTATTTTTCTTTAAAGCTGACTGAAAAACTTTAACAGGTTAACTTAATAGGAGAGTCTTAAGTTGATCACAAATAATCACATGAAATGATGTTGGATGTTCAGTTAAAGAAAATTATTAAAATAATGTAAGATTTTAGATACAATGAAAAGTATAGATAATCTCTTGGTTGTGAAATTAACTATCTTGAATTATACTACTGGGAATAATACTCTTTTCGTATAACTGAAATACTACAATACGATTCTTAACTATCAAAGCTATCCATAAAACTCACTGACTGATAAAATAAAAATTAAGAATATTTGATAAAATAAATAATAAAATAAATAAATAAAATAAAAAAAATCAAGTGATCTACAAAATGATCTACAAAATGATCTTCATATCCATTTTTTTAGCAGAATAATAATTTTATTTTTTTTATCTTAACAGGAAAGAATCTTCTTAAAACACTTAGTATTGCCTTTCAGTAAGGTTGCTGGTCTAAACCTCTTGCAGTTTCAGCATTTATAATAAGTTTCAGCAGTTTCAGTTTTTTAATATAACTTTAATATAGTTTCGGCAGAATTTCACTTTTTGGCGAAACGCCATCTTGCCTAAACCCCTAGGTTTTGGCAAGCAACCTTACCTTTCAGAAGGTTGAACTTACTTGTCTGAACAATATTCAAGGATATGTAGAGCGTATTTTACCTGCTGAAGAATATGACAATACTGAAAATTATGTTAAAGACCATAAGGCAGTACTTAAGGAACTTGGTATTAAGAATGACATACAACTCACCTACTTGTTGTTTACTTTTGTCACTTTTGCTGATGAGTACAAAACCTCCATGAAGAATTTTATTGATAAACCATTTCAAGAACAAGTGGCACAGTTTGAATCAAGTAATCAACAGAACTAATAATCAATGATACACCAGTATCAACACAGGTACAGCCAATGGAAATGGAAATTTTTGAAAATACTGAACACTAATCATACCAATTAATGGATGTTACCAAAAAGAGTTCTACAAAATTGAACGCCAAAGCCATACCCTATACCCCAAAAAGGGGTCTCCAGGAATCTAGATGTCTAAAGGTCGTAATCAATCATTAAGAAGTAGATACAGCTAACAAGATTGGACAAACTACTATGAATAATAAGACTAAGGAGAGCAAGCCAAAACTCTTGGAAAGATTAAGAAAGGTTTGGATGGTAGTGATACTGGAAAACTTACTTTGTTGGCAGAAATTAGATCACTACTTAGAAGACTTGAGAACTGAGTGAACTATAGGCAGGATGCAGTGTTGTGACTGGGACTGGGATATGTCCTTGGGTAGGACAGGATGGGACAAATGAAACTAAAATTTTTATTTAGTTAACCCTGTTTTATTTTTATTTTTTTCTGTAGTTGCTGTCTTTGGAGGTACTCATGGTGTAGACCAGGAGGAGGGGGACCCCTCTAAGAATGCCATCCCCTAGCCTAAGTCCTTCACTGACAGTACACATATGGTTACTTCATCGTGATATAGTTCTTAGTGTTTAATTATGAAAATCTTAAATAAAGAATTAAAACATCTGATGGTGTTGGCATTATCAAAGACAATTCAAACTTGCTGAACTTTAGAATTGATGTGCGTGTGAAGAATGGAATATCTGTGATTTGTATAGCATGCAAATCTTCAGCAAGTTTCAGGGTGGGTACCATTAACACAGGTGTCATGGTTTTCTGCAATGTAGATTCATCTTTACCGATGGTCTTGACCTTACCAATATAACTATGGTAAGTTTCTAGAAAAAAATTATTGACAGCATCGATCATTGCCCTACTAGTTAGGTATTTTTTAATAAATTCAGGGACACATTGGGAGAGGCAGATTCTTTGTTAGATAACAAGTTTTGTGACTGCGCATTTTGCATAGTACCATCTGGAGAGAAGAAGGGCCAGCAGGAATGAAAACTATGGGCTGGGAAGTGAAAAGTTCCAAACCCATATCTGCTGCTGCTGTATTGGCAGCAAAATCTTCATTCATATCATCTTTTGAAGTAGTTCTAGTTCTTTTTTAAGGAGTTTTGTCAGTTTTATTGTGTTCAGTATCTGAACTGGAAGTATCTGAAGAAGAGCTGTTGGCTGCTACTTTTCTTTTTTCTTTTTGAACAGCAGGCCCCCTCTGGTCTCTGGAGTTGCTATTGTTATTTTTACGTTGATTAATCATAATTAAGTGAGTTGTAATGGGGTTATATTAGTACAAAGTAAAAATTTTCTTTAGTGAAATTTTGGCGAAATCTGTAAGAAAGAAGTCTCCTTTTTTTCTTCAGAGGTTACCTTTTCACAAATTGACCCTAAATTTTAAAAAAAAATCAGGTTTTTTGCGATTATTTTAGCATCTAGTGGTCCTACTTTTTTTTATTTTGTAACTCTCATCTAAGGTTGCTTGCCGAAACCTTCTTAATAACTGCCGAAACCTATACGGAAAATGCTGAAACTATATTAAATCATATTAAAAATCCTGCCGAAACTTTGCCAAAATGCCGAAACAGCCATTTGCCGAAACTGCCGAAACCCTGCCGAAACTATAGTAAACATATAGTAAAATCTTGCCGAAATTTATCGCAGGATTTTGGAGAGGTTTTGGCAAGCAACCTTACTCTCATCAAGCTCTACAAAATAAAAAAAATTCGCATAAATCAGATTACTAAATGCTAAGATAATCACAAAAAACTGAAAATAAAAAAGAGCAAATTGGAAAAAAGTCAGTTATAAGTTATATAAAAGATGTCCAGGTCCTACCAGCAAGTAATTTATATTATTCAAGAAGTTTTCTAAAAGAAAAAAAAATACCATTGCAGAAGATTTTCTTATTTTTGTAAAATCATTAATTTGTATCAATTTTAATAATTTATATATTGTATATAATGTTTAAAAAATTACACTGGGAAGTGGGAACACGTAGCATTACTTACTTACTCTCAGTTAATACCAAAGATATTGATTTGGCACTAGTTCTCAGGAACTCCTAGATATCACTATAGAACAGACTATTGCTTTTCAAAGGCATAACTTCAGATGGGAACTTTATCATTGTTGTGATAAACTTTGGTTGCAATCCACAATCTTACCCTCTACGTGGTGGTAGAGGATGCTCACGCATTGCCAAACTTCAATATTAATCAGGCTAATAAGAAAAATGCTAGTTCAAACCAATCCAGGTCTAGATCATATTCTAAATCTCGTGATTGATCCTAAAAACACTAATCCTGATTAACAATCTGAAATTTCCTACTAATAATAGTAATCAAAATCACCCATCTGGCCGTGCTCATCATAAATCTAAGGACTGTAATGGCAAGAAACATTCTGTTTCCTTTTCTACCAATAAATGTGGTTTGTACAATTACCTATCTTAAAAGCTTCTGGCGATTCAGATCAGAGAATGACAAAAATAGAACACTATATCTTTGGAGAAAAAGCTCACCTTTCTTCTACTTCCTCACATCCGCCTCCTATACCTCCAAGTAGTCCTCCTATCCAGTCTCCATTTCCTAATTATATTCTGTCTCAACATTTGCTTGATGATTCTCAGATGTCTTCTGGATTGACCTCAAACATTTATTTTATTTTATTTATTTATTTTATGTGAAGCAGGTAGGGAATACACATGTCAACACCAAAGTGCCGAACTCATCCTAAAAAAAAACCTATCATCGATAACCAGAAAAAACTGAAAAGAAAGACCTATCTATAAGCACTTTCACTTACATCTAGGCAAACACACCAGGTAAAAAAAAACAAAATGGAGAGAACAAGTCCCCTTTTCAAGAAATTGTGGTACTAAACATAAAAGGATTTGGCTATGCTAATAACAAGTACAAATAATTCTAAAATTTTTGCTAAAACCTCTTTGTTCAAACTATTACCACCCTTCGCCTTCTTGTTTGAATTGTCCAATTTCTCAGATGCTTTCGCTTTCTGGTCCAACGGTTTCTTCAACTTATTACTTGTATTAGGAGCTTTAACTGAGGACTTATCATCCTTCTTTTTTGACTTCGCATTACTGGAATGAGCCTTTTTTCCTCCAGAATAATCTTTAGTCAAGGGCACTTTCTTTAGGTTAGGTGTAGAGTGTTGACACCATTGCAACCTGATCCCTTCCGAGCTCAAAACTTGATGATTATCTAAGACCTTGCGTACAGCCTCCCATTTCTTGAAATATCCAACAAGCTTCCTCTTACCTTTACCTGTTTGTATAATCTTAAACGACTTGGCCCCAAGTTCGCATAAGTAAGTAGTGGTTTTCGGTCATTCCACAAGGTGCATATAGTAATTTCTTTCAGAATGTTATAAACTACGGCCTGGAATTTCTCTCTTTGTTTTCGTTCGCGAAGACTCCAACTTGCAGAAAACCATCGCACTGGTATACCTCCTAAATCTGTAGCCCAATTATTATTAAACTATGGTGAGGAAAACGAGGACAATGCTATTTTCACTCTAAAGGTTTGGTATTTGTGCTGTCTTTTTATTGAAAGCTTAATAGGGTTGCCCAAAGTTTTAGTTCTGCTGCGATCTTTTTAGCAGACCAGGTATATGGAATGTTATATACTATTATGTCACGGATATGTTCATGTTCTTCCAGACTTATAATCACACCATTGGATGGTCCCGAGGGGTGTGATTGTAGAGGGGCTGACTGTATACGAAAAATATAGAGAAATGGGGTTTATGGACTTGTCAACATTCCCCCTGCTTTTACAAGTCATGTCAACGAATTCGTTAGAATCTTTTCATAGCGAATTAAAGAAAATAACATCTTCGTTACATGGTTTGATTGGTGCTGTTCATGGGATAGTTAATATCGATTGCAAAAAGAGATCCAAAGCCGAAAGTGCATCCTTTGATTTTCGCATCAAAAAAGTATCCACCTATGGTGTTGATGATGATATTCTCAAAAGTTCCCCTTTCCATTTCAACAATTAATCATCAAAGAGGCCTGTGCTATAATGAATCGACTTGAAAAAGGAAAAGGTGTTCCGGGTCTTACTTCTCTCAATTGTTTCTGCTTGTTTCACCATCGATATTTATTGCCGTGCAAACATATTTTTCACAAACACATGTACGGCAATAAATTGTTAACCGCCGAAGTATGGAAAATGTTTCATCAAATGTTTGAAGAAAGTGGGTTCAAGGTATATGAAAGTTGAAAGTCCTTCATAGAATATGTTCAAACAGAGCAACAAAAAGGCGCTGAAAGTCAAAAAATTGCTGTAGGTGAATTAACCAAAAGAATGTGCGATAGGTACTGGCATGTTGAAGAGATGGGTGATGTTGAAAGAATGCAATCTTTTATTTCTATGTTAGAAGCCTTTGTGGATCTGATCATCTCGCGTTTTGATAATAATTCAAGTGGAAAAACTTAAGATTATTTGATGCTTAATGCTTGGAATTCGCAATAAATTTCATTGATATGAAAATACATTTTATGATTTTTCACAAATTTTTTATGTAAATATTAAAAAAAAGTTACATTTAAAACTTAAATAAAACAATAAATATGGATGGCTTTTTATTTGATTTTTTATTTTTTTATTTTTTTTGTTTATAGAATCTTACATTTTATTTAAAATTTAAAAATTTTTTTTTTATTGATTTATTGATATTTTTAAGAAATTTTACTTCGCGGCACACATTTTTTTTCCGATAAAACACGTAACATATATGGCAAATCCCGAAATCAAATCACGTGATTTCTCCAGCTTTAGACGACCTCCTTTTTTGGTTTTAAGTAGAGTTACACAATTTAAATGATTTATTTATATGTATAGTTAATCTAAACATAACACCCACATAATTGCAGTGTTTTTTAATATATAGAAGATTAGGTATTCAAAAATAAAAAATAAAATATAGATTTTTAATTCTGGACGACTGACCTGGAAGGTATACCCGTAAGATGGTTTCCCACAAGTTGGACTTTACAAGAAAGGAAACAATGTGAAAAGTTTCAAGCCGTTATTCATGACATTCTGAAGGATATGATGATGGCTACCTTGTGGATTGTCTGTAAACTGGCTGAATTTTTACGAAGTGTGGTGTTAGCCAAGTAAAGGAAAGAGGAAACTTGTGGCCTATTTTGAGAATTGGGAGACCACACTTAAGGCCTTAGATACACCACAGTTTTTCATACCTGATGATAAGGAGTTGAAATGGTGTCAACACACCTAAGGTTGCTTGTCTAAACCTCTTCAAAATCCTACGATTAGTTTTATCAAAATTTTACTATAGATTTATTATAGTTTCGGCAGAGTTTCGGCAGTTTCGGCATTTATAATAAGTTTCGGCAGTTTCGCCTTTCTCCAAAGTTTCGCCAGTTTTTTAATATAACTTTAATATAGTTTCAGCAGAATTTCACTTTTCGGCAAAACGCCATCTTGCCTAAACCCCTAGGTTTCGGCAAGCAACCTTAAACACACCATTCTGAAGCATGAAGACTAAAAATACCCTGGACAAGAAGAAATCTGTAAGAAGAAGGATAAACAACAATCCTTGACAAAAGCTTCTATATAATTTAGATTATTTTTTTAAGCAGAATAGTTTTTGATTTTTTTATTTCTACTCTATAAGCCTGATGCTTAGGAGCAGGTTCATCACTGTTTCCCTTTTTTTTTAACTACCCAGTGTGTATGGGCAGTTCTTTTTTCGGCGGAGGGCAAGGTTTTGTACCAATGTATACGTAATTTATTATCATGTGCGTCTACACAGAATTGTAACTTTAGTGTCTTAGATGCTTATTAGACTTTATATGTACTGCACCTTAGGTAACTTCTTTTTAGAAATAAAATAAAATAGATTTTTATTCCTATTTCTCCTTTAGAAGTCTCAGATTGGTCCCATTGGGCCTCTTTATTTTCTTTAAAAAAACTATATTGCTTGCACATTAGCGCTCCTTTCATCTATTCTGATGAAACTTCATTGCACTATCACTGCTTCAATGGATCTATACCTATATTCAATTGCCTTATTTACTTTGCACATTCCCATACTACAAAAACGTTTAATCTTTATCCTATCAGATTTGGTTGATGAACAAGTTTCTCATCTTCTTTTATAGTCCTTGTATACTTTGTGTTTTTCCAATAAATGAGGTCTGGGAAAACCTTCCAAATGGTTTTTTGATTTAATGAACCATGTCACAGTCTCTGACACTAACGGTCTTTTGCAAGATTAATTTTTTCCTACCACTTCTACTGTGTCTTTGGTCAAGTCTTTTCTCTCTTCCTGTAATCAGTTTGACAGCCACAAGAGATGTTGGGATTGTCTTAATTAATCCTAATTTTTGGTAAACAATTAGCGATCTAACTTCAATGACAATCTTGTATAGTATTACACTAAATTATAGATGATTCTTATCTCCCAATAAACTGATTCATCTACATTGGTGCAATAGATGTAATCTCAATACTAAGAAAACTTATTATAATAACTCTACTACAATATTGTATGGTCACAGTCTCCTTGCTCACAGCTATGGTTTTTTGACCAAACAGAAACATGTCACTGCTTTATTGATGAAAATTTCTTCTACAATTTTATGGTCTATAATCAAGAAGCCTATTCATGAATACAAAGAGCATCTGTCAATCCTTCCTGATTTTCTATGTTAGCCCTCCTTATACTAACAACTTGCTTACTCCTGCCTCTTTGGCTAAATGTGTTTATGCTGATATTAACCTTATGCATCTTGATGATGCTTATTACTCTTTTTATACTGATGGTTGGAGGTTTTTATGGGTTGGAGCTGGATTCAGATTCATGATTTGATTCTGTTGCCACATATGCTCATGGTCCTATTAGACATTGGTCATGCATGGAAGCTGCTGTTTATGCAGCCCTTAAGCCCTTTCAACTGTTCCTGATGGTGCTTGTGTATCTCTGTACGAATTCTCAAGCTAATCTCTAATTATGTCATTTTGAATCCCTGTCTCACTTACAAAACCAAAAACTTTAAGCTTTGGTCTTCAATAAAATAACTCATAATCTCTAAGCATTTCATGATTATGTCTTACAAAATTACAGCACATTCTGATAACTACTGGAATGATTTTGCTGACTCCCTTGTCAATTCAGCACATACTGTGGATTCTGCCATTCATATCTCTCAATTTGAACAATCCTGTAATCACGAACATGTACTTTTTTATGACTGTTGATAGAAATGAATTTGAGACATTTATTGAAACTACCATTCTTTGCATCGATTGGGATTTTACTTGAAAAGCTTTAATTCAAGTATCAGTTATTTTTGACACATTTATATATGTGCAATCAGTAATCAATTTTCTTTTTTTATCAAAAACATCTTTTTCAGAAACTTTTCAAAGCAGTATATATATATATATCTTACATATTTATCCAAATTACCATGTTGGAATTTTTCTTCCACTAATTGGTCTACTCATGGTCTCATGCATGGATTTATTCCTGCACAATTTTCTGATATTTTTTCTGACCTGGCTCTTTCATATGCAAAGTTATTTCTGCTATTCATAACAATTTTATCCACAAATTACGCAGACATGTATGGGATGCCCGTATCATTGATAAAAGCCATTGGAAATGTTCTGTTAATATCTCAACCACTCTCAAAACTCAACCAAGGCTTTCTAATTTGCCTAAGTTTACATATTTATCTTTTTCAACTTTACCATCTCCAGACAATAACATGTTCAAGGCTTACATTGGTTTAATCACTATTCAGGTTTTCTGGGTCATCTAATGGTGCTATTGGATAACTGCTTTTTTAGTAGAACTGGTTTTGGTATCAATTTTAATAATGGGTGCACTTTTATAGCATAGTTGCATCTACTGTATTTAAATATATCACAGAGGATGATCTAAGGAGTTTATTTTTATTTTAATCACTTTTTAGGAGTCTATATAGCTTTTTCACTAAAGAAAATTCGCTTAATTATACCTAATCAATGTAAAAATAACAACAGTAATCCCAAAGGAGCCCTGCTATTCGAAAAAAAAGAAAAAGCAGCCAATGGCTCTTCTTCAGATACTTCCAGTTCAGACACTGAACATAATAAAACTGACAAAACTCCTCAAAAAAGAACTAGAATTACTTCAAAAGTTGATATGGATGAAAATTTTACTGCCGATATAGCAGTGGCAGATATGGGTTTGGATACTTTCACCTCCCAGCCTATATTTCTCATTCCTGCTGGCCCTTCTTCTTAAGATGGTACTGTGCAAAATGCAGTCACAAAACACTTCACCTAATTCAGCCAACGTGTCATTATAGAGATGTGATCTGGATGAAATTTACAATCTGTAATCTGCCTAGATCAGTCCAGATTATTATAGGATTATTCAATTTTTTGGGTATCTTGGCATTCAATAATTATACAGAGATGCACAATAGTTCATTGGCAAAATATAAATTTCACATTATCATAAAATGAAAATGCCAATTTTTGACATTTTGCTAAATATCTCAGCAACCAGTGATTGTACAGAAGTGTACACACCATAAGGGGTAATCCTGGATACTTTAACTCCTTAAAATTAATATAGATTTTAAAGTAATTTATTTATATTAAATCATATGATATATTTCTATTTAACTTGATTTTTTACTGGTTTTTGAAAAATTCAAAATATCAAATTTTCAAATTAAAAAATCATAAAGTGGTCTTACAATTTTGCAATCTGCTGTAATTATATCAGTTGGAGGTCTTCTGACGAATGAGATTTTTCAGGATAGTGGTTGCGATTTAGATTAGAAAATATTTAACATTATCAATTATGGTTGATGTCATGATTTGAATAATAAAATTCACACGATTTTTTTATATTGCCATCAGATTTTTTTTTTTATTAATTAAGTTTGATCTTAGCTTTTGACATATAAAAATTTTTTACTCTCAATTATTAATAAGTTAATTTTTTTTAATAATAAAATTATATTTTTAAAAGTTGCAGGCAAATTTAAGCATAATAAAATACTCTAAAAGATAAGTAAATGGAGTCCTATTTTGACCTATATCTTTTCATAAAATAAGCATATCATAAAATCCAATGTATGAAATTGATATTTTTTTTCTAAATTGATATAAATAAAAGATGCATATACAGTCATCCTCCCATATAATCACACCCTTCAGAACCATAAAAAAATGGTATGACTATAAAAATTATATATGATATGATTAAAGGAAAGGTTTTTTTAATAAGTTTATTAGTAACTTAGAATTAATATAAATGTGCTTATAAGGGAGTTGTGATTATACAGGGAGTAACTATATGGAAAGATGACTGTATTTTGCTATTTTATTTCTATCTGTTTAGTATAATTATTAATTACTTAACAGTACATATATAAAGTACTTTAATACTATTTTAATAATATAATAAGCAGTTTAATAAATTAATTATATTAGAATAATCCTGTAATTCTTTACTTTTTGTATTTATATTATACAAAATATTTGCAGAAAAAAAAAGTTTATATAATCAAAAATAGAATATAAATAGAATATAAATGAATAAAAACATAGAATTTTCTTTTATTTCTGATAAATATTTTATTAGCAGATGAATTTTACTATAAAATTATGCATAAAAGCATAATGTAAATTATAAATTTACCAGAGGTAAATGTAAAATTAATCCTTTTAATAATATATTTTTTTTTAATTTTTTTAGTAAAAAAAGTAATAAAATTAAATAAATGACTAAAATAGGTTTTGTATCAAAATAATTACTGCATTCCATCCTATTCTGGATTTTACTTTTCTAAAATATTTTTCTTCTACTGTTATTAATAATTTTTAAAATGGATATAATGCAGTAATAGTAATATATAAAACAATGCTTTTTTTCTAATAATATTTAGATCAAATGTATTTAAAAAATACTTTTGCAATGTTTTTTACTAATTAAAATTTTAGAAATAAAAAATAATTTTTGATAAAACTATAATACATTTTCAGTATAATAGAAAAAAAATATTATTAATATAATAAAATAAGTAAATGATTATCTATTATGCAATCAAACTAACAGTTAATGGTATAATTAAAACATTAGTATTACATGCTTTCAATAAATATTACATTTATCCAATAGTCTTTACTGTTAATTATCCCATCGATCAACATTCAAAAATTCATTTCCAACTTTTTCTAAAAATTCTTGAAGTGCAACCCTAACATCTGATCCATCCACACCAATTATCTTAATTGCTAATTGATAAAAATCTGGTATTTGTTTCCTTAATCCGACTAATCTTGTAGTTCTTGTATCATGAATTTCTCCGGCATCATCATCAAACAAATCAGCATCACTATCTGCTCGCTTTCCAGAATCCCATTTCGTTTTACATAATTCTCTTAGTACGATTATTACTAATGGTGACCAATTTGTCATTTCTCGTTGTTGCTGACTAGATACTGGTTCATTAATTAATCGTATAAATTGCTCAAGCACTTTTGTTGATTCTTCTACAAGTGGTGGTAATAAATCCCGGTCTGCATCACCAAATGTTCGGTATAGATCATAAAGGATCGAAAGAAATACAGATAATGCAGATGTTTCTTGTTTCGTAAGGTTTGGCATTTGCTGAACATATCCTTCTTTTAATAATGCACGTCGAAGGTCATGGTTTGCATTAAAATCATATGCAAATTTATATGAATTATAAAGACATCTCAACCATCGATTTCGATATTCGGCTGGCATTCGCGCAAGATAATGAACTTGTTCTCCTTGTTCTCTTGACGCTGCGTCATTAAGAGCAAGATCTCGTACTGACTGAATGGCAGTAAGTTGTGCCGCACATTTGATAACTGCATGAGCGAAATCGATATCAACTTTTGTAGTTATAGCTGCTGTCTGAGCAGGTGGATATGGATTCTCATTTACTAGAGAATCTATAGAATCTTCTTCAGATCCATTTGGAACTTGGTTAACTTGGTTGTTACCGCCTACATGATTCAGTCTAACGTTAATTGTTTCATCCCTGTGGTTATCAGACGCAACTGTATCCACTTCCAAAAGCTCTTTTGGTGTAGTCCATTTGAAAATTTCCTCAAGTGTATTAGTCACTATTTTCCATGTTACGTTATCGAAGCGAATTCCATTTCTGGCTATTAAATTATGGAAACATCGAATACCTGTTTGACCCAATTTTTCATTTCTACGTTTAAGAAGTGCCACAAGTAAATCTAATAGTTCTACTAGAAATTCAGGCTGTGTAACGAATATTTCATGAAATCGAGCATAAAGATCTACCATCAGGCGTATTGTTTGAATCCAAACTTCTGCTGTAGATTCGCGTCTCCTAAAATCAACCGTTGAAGTTTGTTGTGACGGAGTTGGCTCCTTAAGATCTTCAAATATAGGCATAATAACATTTCTAAAAATCTTTATCCAATATGTTATCTCAAAAAGATGACCAGTAGATTTTAATATGTCGAAAAGAGCTTCTAACGCTTTATTTCGGACAGTTTGAGATTCTGAATCTATAACTAACCGAGAGAGCCCTGAAACAACGGGGAACCATTTCAAAAAGAATTGTTCTTCTTCAATATGTTGTAATTTCTTTTTTGTCAGCGTAGATTGTTCAGTGGTTTGTGGTATTACTATCATATCTCTCTTGTTTTCAGTTTTCCCAGATGTACTATCCACATCCTTTACTAAAACTTTAACACACCCTTGTAGCATTCTTATTGCTTCATTAACAAGTTCCTCTTCCTTTGCATTAAAAGCAAATTCCACGATGCAGTTTACAAAATCAACAAAGGCTGGTCCAATAAGATCCAGATGTTTTTGGTAGACTAATCTAGCAACGGCAAAAGTATTCTCTACTAATTGAGGATTTTCATCAGATGCAGCACGACCAAAAACTACAAAGATGCTCTTCCAACCAGATTTAATGTTTTTTGCACGAGCAGAAATCATTTGAGTAAATGATTGAATAATAAGGTCATGTATATTTGGTGATGGATTATTTTTAATTATGTGTTCAAAAGGTTTCATAAATTCACTCTGGGTATTATAATGTGATAACTCATCTCTTTCCAAAAATTTCATGCTCAATTGTCTGAGAGAATCAATAGCAAAAATAGCAACAATATCATTAGGGTGACATCCAACAGTATTGAAATGAGGTTGGAGAATTTTCCAAATTTGTGTCCATTCAAACCGAATTCTTGACATATTATAATATGCAATTTCAACAATACGCTGCAAGCTGTACATTCTTGGTGACGTTCTTGAAAAATTTACTTCCTCAAGAGAAACTGAGCACAATGCACCGAAAAAATGAACAATCGCATCGCCACTCAATTTCACACTGTTTGTAAAAATTCGGTCGATAGCTATTATTGTACTTTGTGATTGAAACTCCTTCATAACACCCCCAAGTGAACCACGACGTGTTTTGCTAATACTCTGTCGTGAGGCAGAAGTTATGGATGACGGATTACTTGAAGAATTTGTAGTAGATTGTACGACATTTTTATTATTTTGTGGAGAATAATCCAAACCACTTAGCCCTTCTGTAGTATAAACGACCGATCCTGTTGAACTATCAATAAGTTGATATCGCTCCATCGTAGATATTGTCTTTAAAACAATGAGCCATGAAGATTGTAGACCTTCACCGTAGGAATTAGCAGCGGAAAGTAACGTTTTTATCGCTGTTACATTTTTGGACCTCATTTCATCAACATGATTTAAACCCGTCAACTTAGCTAATGAAGACACAAAAGCATCTCTTTCAACATCCATTCTAAAGATACTACTAATTCTTATAGCACCAAGAAATCCTTCAAGACAAAGTTCGACTGATTCTTGATTTGCTTGTATAAATTCAGCTGCTTTAAAATACCCATTTGCGTCAGCTTCTTCAAAAACAAGGCTAAGAGTAGCCATTAAAGGCCAACATACAATTGCAAACATTGGCTTAACATGATCTGCGTGCGAAGCACTTCGCCAAACAGCTGGCGTATGACCTTCCCTGTTACTCTTCAACAATGCCTGACTTTTCTTTTGCATCTGTGAAATTTCTCTCTCGTATAGTTCTTGACGTTCCCGATCATTTGCATGGCTAATTGCAGTTTTTGCCACTTCTGATATTTGTTCTTCCTCCATAACAATTTCGTTATTTGCAATCTCGTCAAATATTTCCCCCAAAAATTCATCAGGTAAATCATTATTATTATTAATACCTCGATTATTCTTAGTGAATTCGGATTTATCCATGCGTCTCTTAACTTGTGCTGAATGCTGATCAGTATTTAGCATAATAACGGAATAGGCAAGAATATATGCAGTATCTGCATTTGCGAATATATCTGGATTATTTTCACAATAACGATCAGCAAACTTTTCCATAATCCGATCAATTTTTTGTGATTCACCGGGTAATCGAAATGTCTGTAAAAATACTCTCAAGGCATCAACAAACCCCAATCCCATGAAATCCATACGATCCACAAAGGCATGCATGATTTTGATAGCTTCTGGATCACCTTCGCCTAAATATTCACCTATAGCAGCTTTACTTAAACCTGGAGTTGAAGATAGGAAAGATATTATGCTAACACTATCATTTTTTAAGAAACCATTCCCTATTAAAAAATTAAGCCCCTTAGTTGGTTTTGCGTTGAATAGCTTAATACCTTCACGTAAAGTTTGTTTACGTGACATGATTTCTTGGTATTGTGCTGGATTATCTTCATAATCTTCTATACCAACGCTACTTCCACTAGAATTTGCATGTAATGTAGAAAAATTTACATTAAGCAAAGGATTCTTCGAAAAAATTACTGGAGTTTTGTCTTCTGAAATATCAGGCGAAGGATTACGAGGTGAAGATTGTGGAGTCTTTATGCCATTTTTTCTTTCCAAATCCTTACACCATTCAATCAAAGATTTGACAATAGCTATTAAACACCTTAATCCTTTCACCTTCAGTATCTTATCCTGTAATGCCACCAATTCTAGATTTGACGAATTTGTACCCATTAAATTACCCATTGTCGACCCGCTTTGACTTTTTGTGCGGATTTGCGAGATTTTAGACAATGAAGTTACTATATGTTCGAATACGCTAGCCATTGAAAAATCACAATCGTAATTCAAATAAATATCCAGCAAAATCTGCGGCTTTTGACATATCTTAATTAGACCTTGTAATACTAAATGTTTTTGCTGATAAGTCGCATTTGACATATCTAAGAATCTTAGATAAATTTCGCTAAATAGTACTTCCAGTTCTGTTTTCAAAGGTGCACGATAGTATCGTAATAACATTAAAAAATTAGAAAGTGAAAGTTCAAAAAGTTGTTCATTAGATGAAACCCCATTCTGTGATAATGAAACACAAAGAGATTGACGAATTAAATTAATAAATAGTTCATCAGACTGAAAGATTGGACCGGAATTATCCAACATTGATAAAATTAATTCTAATACTAAAGAGCGACCGCGAAGATTTATTTCTTCATTTTGCAAATTTTCGGTTGAATCAGACCGCATAGATAGTTTACAAAATAATTTAAAGGTTAAATAAAGATCTTTACGTAAAATAACCAAGGTTTCATGAGACGCGTCTTGTCGATTAGGTATTGTTTTAGATTTCTTTCCAGTGTTGAGAGGAGGTATCGTGATCTTAAGATCTTTTTTGGATGCTAAAGATGATCTCCTTCTTTTTAAAGGCGCTTTATCCTCGTTTAGTATCTCAGATGATGTATCCTTTCCTTTAATTGTTGTAACAACGGGCACGGCATCAGAAATTTCATTTTTACTTTTAACCCCATTTTCCAATTTCTTGTTTAATGAATTTTGTTCTAGATTTTTATGTTCCAATTCAAAAGAATTATCATCTTTTTTGTTATTTCCTTTCTCATCTCGCATTTTTTCAATTATATCCTGTGAGTTAGAATTTTCGTCATTAATAACTTCATTTTCTATTAAAGTACTTTCGATAATTTCTGACGACGATTCGGAAATTTCCCCTATACCATTTACTGACTTTGAACCAATAGTTGATTCCGATTCAAAAGTTTCAATACTATTGTTCTTATTTTCAACACCATTTTTTTCCACATTACTTTCATTATCTAACTCATGATTATCGTTTTTTTCTTTGGTTAATTTAATTTCTGAAATTGTTTCTGCGCTTTTCGCAGCTTCCTGTTTTGATAACTCAATAGAAAACTCCTTCCATCTCGCAACAATTGCATTTGAAATTTGAGTTAGTTCAGCTTTTGCGGTTGCTTGATTTACTTGACTTTTTGAGAAACAATAAATGTTACAACACGTTTGAATAATTTTTAGTAAACTAATTCCGTGAACAGGACATTGTTCTGTAGTAACAAGTGTAAGTAAAACTTTCAATATTTGAAGCTGAACAGTATTATCAGTTTGAGGACCAACAAAACCAATACAAACTGTATGGACAACATCATCAATTAATCGGGCAGGATTAGGAAAATTGGAATAGCTACTTTCCTCAATTTCATTATTATCATCGAAGGGCGTTGATACATCGATATGTGATATATTATTTGTCTCACTAAACCCACCATTATTATTATTTTTTTTTACTTTTGAATCTTTCTTCTTTGTTTGTGTATCTTTTGGAGGTGCAATTGGATTTAACCCTTTAAAAAGCCCGTGAGCAATTACTTTTTGTAAACAATCTAGTGCTAAGATCCTTATATTATTTGGCATTGAGTTACCACAAGCAAGCCTAAATGGTTGCCAATAATTATCGGCCATGATTTTTGGTAAATCTTCTCCAGCACGCGCAAATAAACTACTAGAAATGGATATTCGTCCGTTTCCGCCAGATAATAAACTAGGAGATGCATTTTCGATTGATTTGCCCGGCGAAGAACTACTTTTTGTTTTTCCCTCCTTCTCATTAGTTTCACCGGAAACTTTTTCACTAATTTCATTCGTAATTCCGTTTTGTTTATTTTTGTTTGAAGCATTTTCTTTTGTGATTATATCTATATTTTGTAGTAATTGTTCCAAAGCTGTAGAACAAACTTGTTCGAGCTCTTTTTGCTTTGATGATTGAGCCTCGGCTAACAGCCTTTCCAATGCACCCTTAAGGATGCTCATTGGTAAAGTTTACTGTAAAAATGTAATCGGCTAATTTTAATTCTCAAAACAGTCCCTTTGATTAAGCTCTAACTTTTCATATTACAGACAAATAATTTTGTAAAAAGATGTTTAATCATTCAAGCCACAAAACGCATAGCCTGAACTAATTTTAACCGCAGTTCCGTGAGGCAGTGCAGTTTCAATAATCACATGCCAAAAAAAGCCTCATACGAGTTTACTTGTTTATTTGTCACGTTTTGTTTCACCAAACTAATAAAATTTGTATAACATCAATTAAAATTATTTGAAGATCCTTATTTACTAATAATTTAAATCGGCTATTCTACGTATATATAGAACTTTTCATTTTACCAAACCTGCAGTAAACTATTATTATTTTTTTTTCTTAAAGGGAGTGATGGTTATAACCTTGGAAAAGTGAATATTATACAAAACAAAGCTGGTATCCTACTCTACAAAGTTTTATTGGCAATGTAAAATATACCTTATAAATATAAACTAAGAAAAAATGGGAGTGAGTATACATGCTGTCCAAATTATTTTGGGATGCCGTAATTCATTCAGTTTATATATAATTTACTATGTAAAGTGCCAAAATAATTTGGGATGTTATAATTGAATTTGGGATTTTACTTATAATTACGGCAGCCCAAAATTAATTTGGGTGGCATGTATAGGAGTGAGAATTAATAACAAATTCTAATTGACTAATAAAAATGAAAAATTCTGAAAGAATCAAAAATTTCTATTTAAAAAACAAATAAAATAAACCTATAACTAATAAGTTAAGAATTTGATTAATCACTAAAGATTACATCCTATTCATTATTTTTTGGTAAAGTTTTTGTTTAGAGATTCTGAGAATTTTCTTTACTTTATCCTTCTTGGATTGGAACTTGCTATTCTAGTTGAAAGATCCTCTTGGATTTTTTTGCTTCTTTTCGATTTTATTGCTTTTGAATATTTATAAGAATCTGGTTTATAATACTTATAATTTTATTCTTTAAGTTGGAATTCTTCATCTAGGATTTTTATTCTAAGATTTTCTGGTAAAGCATAAGGAAGTATAATGGCAGAACCCCATACTATTATTAAAATAGGCCATCTTACAATAATTTAAGGTAAAATTTATATATAATACTCTTTAAAGATCCTACTATAAAAGAAAATTTTATGTTATATTGTTATAATTTTTTTTCTTTTTAGTTAATTAACCAATAAAATTTAAAAAATCATAAAATAAAGTTTATATGAAATGAAATTTCTACTGGTAATTTATTTTAGCAATAGGTGGAATAGAACCCCAAAAAATACTTATATAGGTAAGGTCCCAAAAATATTTTTTATTAGTGGCTCTAAGCATAGGTTTTACTATGATCACTAAGCATTGTTGATATCTAACCTTAAAAATTATATAAAAATAAGCAAATCAATCTTCTAATCTAATTAAATTTTTATTATAACACATATAATTTATAAAATATATTTATTAATTAAATATATTTTATTAAATCCAATTTTAAATATGATCAATACATTGTGAAGCTAAACTAAACATAATATACAAGTAGATTAAAAATATTTAATTAATAAAGTTAATAAATAGTAAAAGAAAAATTCAAAATTAATACTATTACAAAAAATGTAAATTTCTTCATAAGTATTATACTTACACCTATAAAAATTAATATGTAGGTAATTTCGACCTTACTGAACAATTTTCAATTAATTTTGAAAGTCGATTTCATTTGACCAAAGAGATGTAATTACGCTCTGAAGTTGTAAACGGAGAAATAAAAAATTCAGAAGTTAGTACCATTATGAAAAATGCATTTTTCTCCATAAGTATTATACCCACACTCATGAAAATTAATATCACTGGTAAAAAAATGATTTATCCTACACATATCTTACACATATTGGGTACTCAAAATGTAGAAAATCATACACAAATAATACACATATCATACACATATCGGGTACTAATATATATATCATACATATATCGTACTGACAGGTATACTATATATATACATAGCTTTGATATAGTATATTTGTATTATTTCGTACATTTTCTACATTTTGAAGATCGATATATGTAAAATATGTATAGGATATGTGTAGGATAGACCATTTTTTTACCAGTGTATATAAGTAGTTTCGACCTTGCTGAATAACTTCAATTAATTTAGAAAGTTGATTTCATTTGACCAAAGTGGTGTAATTACGCTCTGAAGTTGTAAATGAAAAAGTGAAAATTTAAAAGTTATTATTATTAAAAAAAATATGCTTTTCTATATAAATATCATACTTAGCATTATGAAAATTAAAATACAAGTAGATTTAACTTGCTGAACAATCTTATTTAAGTATAATAGATAATTTGATATAATTAAAATGGTAAGTAGTGAAATTATATTTTAAAGTAAAACATATTTACAGTAATTTTATTTAACAAAATAAACATGTATAATATAGTAATTTTATATTAAAAATAATACACTGAGTTTATAAAATTAAAAAGATACTATTGAAAGATAATTAATAAAATATTGAAAAAAAAACTGAAATTTCATCAAAAAAAAATTTTTGTTTATGTATTTATATAAAATTGTGAAATATAGTACAAAATTAACACTCACCGTTAAAATTATAAATTTAATATATAATATTTTAAAAAGTTCTATAAATATAAAAAATAAGCACCTAAAACTCTTAGTATTTTAAAATAATACTAAAAATATGCAATTTAATTATCTTACATAGTATAAAATTTTCTCAAAATTAAGCATTATAAAATTCTTACATCATAAAATTTTTCTATGTTGACTAAGCACCTTAGTACTTTACATATATAAGCATTTTTCAGGGTTCTAGTGAAATCCTATGATGGTATCAATTTAAACTTATACCATCAATATCAAACTTTCTACTTATAAGACTATTTATTTTTTTTTAAATATAGAATAAGCTTATACTTTTTTTTTGATAATAATAATCTTAAAAACTTTATAGCTAAATATAACCATTAAAATTGAATAAGATTTTTAAATTACTTTAATTTAATACACTAAACTACAGTAAATTACCGAATTTTATAAAATTTATTTAGTAATATATAGTAAAATTGAAGATTTTTAGGTTGCATGAAAGTTTATAAATTTTTAATAAAGTCAGTCAAAAAATTTTTTATTTGAAAGCCAATTGATTATAGTTATTAAAAATATGATCAGAAATATCCAATTTTAAGAATGCAGAAAATGATTTATTTATAAAGTAACAGACAAGATAATTTTATATGTAAAATGAGAAAAAACATATAGAAAGATCATTACTTATACTTTGTAATAAGAGAATTTTTTTACGCTTTAAAAATTTTACTTTTTAATACATAAAAACTAGAAATGGTTGGCTATCAAATAAAAAAAAAATTGGCTAGATTTATTGAAAATTCATAAACTTTTAAGCAATATGAAAATCTTTAATTTACTATATATATATTACTAAGTAAATTTTATAGAATCTGGTAATTTATTATAGTTTAATGTAGTTTGTTTAATATTTTAATTTTATATAAAAATTGAAAGGAAGGAAAGAGTCAAATTAAGTAAATATTTAAAAATTAAAAATTAATTAAATAATTTAAATTTATTTTTTTTTTATCTAATTTTTAATTTTAATCTTTCCTCTTATTGGCTAATTGTATATGTTTGCAGAATATTTATGTTAATTTATTTTAAGTTTTTTCTTTAAAAAATTACTTCTGTTTTTCATAAGAAATTGTAGATTAAAAATTTACAGGAAAAAAACTATTTTTTCAATATTTTTAAACTATTATAATAAAAATTTTACTTATTTTAAATTTTAGTATTTTGTATATAAACTTACTTAAATTTTTCTCTTTACTAATAAATTTATTAATTTTTTAGTCATTTTTTTTCAATTTACATATAAATTTATCTTATAAATAAAAATAGAAAATTTCTAAGTTTACATGGGGTGTTTGTACACAGGTCATATAAACATAATTTTTAATAGACTAATTTTTTGTTTTTTAATTTGAAATTGAATGTTACCGACATTATACTCTTTTACTTTTTATTCTTATTATATTACAGATAAATATATTATATATGTATTTTCACCTACTCTACAAGTTTACTTAAGGCATTAAAGGAGGTTTTGAATGCCGTTTTTAATCTACTAATATGACCTGTGTTTAAACACCTTGTGTACAAATAGAAATTGCCATAAAAATATTATAAGAAATTTAAAAAATTATTTTCAAATTACTATATTATTACTTTATTTATTTCTGATGATAAATTTGGCTTTAAAATATTAAATATTACCAATTTTTTTTTTTTTAACTTTTAATAATATTTGAATAACTGTTACTGAAAATATAAAAATAAAAATCATTTATGTAGTACTTGTAAAAAGAATTAAAAAATAAAGAAAAAAAAATAATATAAATACAAATGAAACAAAGTAAATAAAACATTAATAAAAACTATTAAATAAAAATAAATAAAATCAAATTTTTTCTTTAACTACTAGTACCTACAACTCTAAAATTTAATTATAACAGTATATTATTTTTAATATTATATTAATTTACTAAATTTCTTTAATTGCTAATTCGGTTAAGATCGGCAGTGTCTTACTATGTAAAATCGGGGCAAAAAAAGAAAATAATTATCTCTTGATCCAATGATCCAATTTCAATGAACTTTTTTTTGTTTTATAGATCTTGATTTCCTCAATAAAATAAAAAATTTATTGAAATTGAAATACTAAATTATAAGAAAATCGTGAAAAAGTATTTCATATTATTATTATGACTAAATTTTAGTAAATCATAAAAAAAGAATTGATTCCTAATTCAGTGATCCAATTTCAATAATTTTTTTTTGTCTTTTAGGTCTTAACCTCTTCTTCACAATAAAAAAAAGTTTGTCAATATTGGACTGCTAGATCGGAAGATAATCACAAAGATATATTTTGCCATATCATGAATCTAAAAATCGTCGCAAAATATGTTTTCGCAATTATCTCACGATCTAGAGGCCCAATTTTGACAAAATTTTTTTATTATGTAGAGATTATTGAGATCCAAATAACAAAAAAAAGTTTATCGAAATTGGATCACTGAATCAGGAGAGATAATTGTCTGCTTTGTTATTAATGGAATCTGATCGTTGTTAGTAAAATATGTTTTTGTGATTATCTCACAACCTAATGGTCCAACTTCAATGAAATTATTTTTATTTTATAAAGGTAATCCAGACTTACAGAACAAAAAAAAGTTCATCAAAATTGGATTATTAGATCATATGATAATTATTTTTATTATTTGCACCAATTTCCCCAATTTTACATAGTAGGACACTGCTGATCTTAACCGAATTAGCAATTAATAATTTTGCAAAAATTTGCTAATGTAATCCCATTTATTTCCTTAAAAGATTTTGAATTTTAAATATTTTTAATTTAATTCAATTTACTTTTTAATTAGCTGCATATTTATAGGATTTCACTCACTTTTAAAATAAATCACCTTTAAACTTAAGGTAAAGTTTATATATAAAATTTGTTAAAAATCCTACTATATATAAAAGGAAATTTTATGTTATATTGTTATAATTTAATTAATTAACCAATAAAATTTAAGTATATTCTAGGGTAAAGTTTTATATAAAAGTTAAAATTTTTTATAGTGACATTTATTAGTAGTAGTAGATGATAAGATTCTATATTTACTAAAAGTAATATTTTTAAAGCTAATTTTAGTTTTCTTTAAAGATAGTTTTTTTAAAAGTAAATAATAAAAGGATAATTTTTATTTGCATATAAGGTATTTAAATATAGATTTTTAAAAAGTAAATTGTTTATGCTAATCATTTAATATTAATTAATGAAAAACAAGAAAAAAAAAAATTAAATAAATTAAAATTAATATTCAAAATTAACTTTAATTCGTGATTCACATAACAATCAGAGAAAATTTACGAAATTACTATTCAATTTAGGGGGAAAAAATAAAAAAGTTATTTGCGATTATATCATTTTACAGTAATTCAATTTTGATGAACATTTTTTTGTCGTGTAGCTCTCTACACCTTCTATAAAATAAAAAAAGATCATCGAAATTGGACTAATAGAATGTGAGATAATCGCAAAATCACTTTTTTCCAGAGTATATCAGATTCAAAATTTGGAATATGCCCTGGAAAAAATTGATTTTACGATTATCTCACATTCTATTGGTCCAATTTCAATGATCTTTTTTTATTTTATAGAAGGCGTAACTGAAAGAGCTACACGACATAAAACTTTCGTCAAGATTGAATTACTGAATCACAAGATAATCGCAAAAAACGTTTTTATTTTCTTCCTCAAATTTGAATAGTAATTTTCTCTAATTGTTACATGAATCACGAATTAACATTTTAAATAAACTTGCAAAACAGATAAAAATACACATATTTTATATTCTTTTTAAATTATATTTATTAAAATTTTTTTTATATAATTTTTTAATAAAATCATATGTGGGTCTCATAATTATCTGATATTGACTTAAGGCTAATAAGGTTGCTTGCCGAAACTTAGGGGTTTAGGCAAGATGGCGTTTCGCCAAAAAGCGAAATTCTGCCGAAACTATATTAAAGTTATATTAAAAAACTGGCAAAACTTTGGAGAAAGGCGAAACTGCCGAAACTTATTATAAATGCTGAAACTGCCAAAACTTTGCCGAAACTATAATAAATCTATAGTAAAATTTTGACGAAACTAATCGTAGGATTTTGAAGAGGTTTAGACAAGCAACCTTAAAGGTTAAAATGACACATTATAAATAACGTTTACCTACAGAGTCAAACAATTACTTGACAGTGTATACGTGAGATACTACATAAGTAGTTTGTAGTTTAATGATATTAAAGTAGTTTCCTTTTATTTAATTCATACTTTATATTTAGAATTCTTAATATGTATATAAACATCCAGTATAAATTATATATAAAATATACAAAAATTAATTTTTTAATGTATTTTAATTTTTTTTTTTTGGCTACAACACATTTGGGACCTTTATTAGAAATTTAACTGAACTATTACATTGAGATACATGAATAGAAAAAATAACTAATATTATTAGGAACCAAACCATCTGTTCACCACTCGAGATAACCATATGTGCATTGTCAGGTCAGAACTTTGGATTAGTAGAGTAAATCTGCTTTCTAAAGCATCTTTTCTTAGAGGGATGCCTAAAGCTCCTAATGATTCAGGCTAAACCAGAAAACTGATCTGAAACTGGCCTAAAATTCAGTTCAGTTCGGTTTGGGTATTAGAACTGAAAAACTGGCAGTTCAGTTCAGTTTAATCCAATTTTTTATAAAAATGCAAAAAATTAAATAGCTGCCCATCTAGTGATCGTACAAAGTCAAACCATATATCATTGGATTCATCTCGATGAGATGCATCGAATGGTGGTAAGATCATGTCTCTAGTATCGATAGATCACACGTTAACCTACGCTAAATGATTTATCAATAATTGGAATTATCAAGCTATCTATCAATGCTAGAGACATGATCTTAGTGTCATTCGACGCGTCTCAGTGAGACGAATCCAATAAATATAAATTCGTCCATATACGACCACTGGATGGCGAATAATGTTAAGTTTCGCATTTTTATAAAAATCAGATTAAACCAAACCGAACCGCCAGTTTTTCGGTTCAGTTCTTATGGATTTTAGCTCTAATCCGAACTGTCTATAATCCGGACCAAACCGACCTATTCAGAGCTTTAGGGATGCCCTCCTCCAGGTCTTTATCCTGTGAGCACTTGACAAGACTCACTGTAACTGTAATATGAAACCTAAAACCAAAAAAATAATAAAAAAAAGGGAATTAGTAAAATCAAGTAACGAGTAACTACTATAGCTTTTCTTTCCGCCTATAGTTCACCTAAATTTTAATGTATTTTAAATATACAATCAACTCTCTTTATAGTCACACATTTGGGACAGTCCATATTTGGTGATTATAAAGAGATGTGACTATATAAAAAATTTCTTATATTAGTATATCATAATTCTGGCCAAAAATTAACATAATTTTGGCCAAAATTATACTTAAAACTTTATTGTATCGTAACTCCTCCAATATTAATCGTAGAGAGATGATCTTACCGCCATTTGATTCGTCTTAATGTGACAGTTCTAATGGTATAAAATACATCGAAATCCAATCACTAGATTAATTTCCAAAATTAAAAAAATATTAATGGTTTTTGTGTAATAACTCTGCCAATATTGATCCTAGAGAAACAATCTTACTACCATTCGATTCGTCTTGATGCGACGAATCTAATGGTATAAGATACATCGAAATCCAATCACTAGATCAATTTCCGAAATTAAAAAAATATTAATGGTTTTTGTGTAATAACTCTGTCAATATTGATCCTGGAGAGACAATCTTACTACCATTCGATTCGTCTTAATGCGGCGAATCCAATGGTATAAAATACATTGAAATCCAATCACTAGATCAATTTCCGAAATTAAAAAATATTAAATTGTTTTTAAGTAGTAACTCCGTCAATATTGATCACAAAGAGATGAGTTTACCACCATTTGATTCGCCTTGATGAGGCGATTCCAACGAGCTATTAATTGTCTTTTTACAATCACTAGGTACCGAGATATTTAGCAAAATGTTAAATGGCGCAGTAAACGTAAATCAAGGAATATAATAATGCTGATGCTTAACATTTTGTTGAATAACTCATCAGCCAGTGATCGTAAAAGGATAAAACTAAGTGGCCCATCTACAATTTCTTCTTCTATTGCTACTTCTTCACATAAACACAACTCTTCTTTGGCGACAGTTTCTCAGGATTCCTAGATTTCTTGGATATCCTCTTCTATAATTCAGGGTGGATCATGGATCTCGCACTTGGATTTTCTGCGCCGCTTAACAGTTCAACCTCTTAGGGTCTCTTTCTGGTAACGGACTGGTCTTTTGGATGTTGGATAGTTGACTCACACTGGCCTTCGGGTAAAGTTGGGGTATGCGATTCTGTAATAGTTTAGTTTTTCTTTGCTTTAATTTATTTTAGTTTAGATTTCTTTACTTGTATGAGTCGTGAAGCTACTCTTTTTTATTTTTTATTAGTTTATTTTCTTATTTTTGTAATATTGTTCGATGTTATTTTCGAAGTTCTAAATATAAATAAAAGATAAAGTCGTAAGACTGTTTGCACAGTAAAAGGATAAAACTAAGCGGGGTTGATCACCCTATCTCGGTGGTTAGTCGCTGAGACCCTCATTAAGCCTGAGTATGGTGAGGTCGCAGGTTCAATTCCGCCAATCACGGAAATTAAACGAATTTTACTGCAGACGCTACAACCAATAGCGTGAAGGTACGGGGATTAGTGTAGTTGGATTTGCATCGTGTGGTGAATTAGTGTGTACAGTTAGGCTGCACATTTCAACTAAGCGGATTAACGGTGTCCTTCTAACGTTCCCTATGAGGCCATTGGCATGTGCGCAGTCCTGTCCTTGAGGTCACTACTATACCTTGGGGGGACTTCCTGTCTGGGTGGTCACTCTACAATACCACTTGGGGTCAGTAATGGCTAGATGGTCGTCCTAGATGGTAAAGCTGAGGGTGCAATGTCTTAGTGGTAGTTTGACCTTCTGTTAGGTATTAGACCAACCAAGGTGTTTGTGCACAGAACAGGTAGCATGGTTATGGGGTTCGATTCCCTACTCTTTGGGTCCTGGTTGGTGATCCCTGGTGGTTGATACCCCATAAGGGGTGATCCCTTGGACAGATGCCTGCTACTTACCTGTCAGTGGTCATTCTACAAAGTATACCACTGGGGTAAACAACTGTACTATCGGTGCTGGGTAATCGCGGGCTGTAGTGGCCTTTAGTGACTTAATACCTAAAATGGTGGTATGGAAGGGTACTGAATGGTTGATGTTACCTGTCGAAAGTCCTCCATGAAAGTAGGTCTTCTCTAAATGTCGTAAAATAAATTGAGTACCAGTATCGTACAATGGATTAAGGATGAGTAGGCGGCGTGTACCTACTTCAGATCGGCCTAAAATGGCCCGATGGGGGATGTCTTCTAAGTGGTGCTGTTCGAGGAATTAAGTGCTCGGTATTATGGTGCGTAGAAGATGATAGGACACGACCGAGATTAGTCTCATAAGAGGCAATGGGTGGTCTGGCCGTAAACACTAGCAAAGTAAAAGGATAAAACTACCACCATTCGATTCGTCTCAGTGAGACGATTCTAACAAGCTATGGTACATCTTTGTACGATTATTAGATGCCAAGTTATTTAATATATTCTTTATATAACTGTGATTATAATAAATAGTTCTTTTTAATATAAGATTTTTGAGGATAGGTGTGATAGTGACTATAGATAAATTGTGACTATATAGGATAGATTTTAATAATAAAGTGTTTTGAACATTCAACTGGTGTGATTATATAGTAGAATGTAACTATAACGGGAGTATATAGAGGAGTTGACTGTATATATATATATGCCATGTCTCAGATTGATTATTGCCTCAGATTAAAGCTCACGCTGCATGAGATCAATACCAGATCACGTGCATTACATATATGGTAATTTTACTATGTAGATCATTACGTGTATTAAGGTTGCTTGCCGAAACCTAGGGGTTTAGGCAAGATGGCGTTTCGCCGAAAAGCGAAATTCTGCCGAAACTATATTAAAGTTATATTAAAAAACTGGTGAAACTTTGGAGAAAGGCGAAACTGCCGAAACTTATTATAAATGCCGAAACTGCTGAAACTCTGCCGAAACTATAATAAATCTATAGTAAAATTTTGACGAAACTAATCGTAGGATTTTAAGCAAGAGATTTAGACAAAGAACCTTAACGCGTATATACATAATTCGTCACATCCTATTGGTAATTTTAATCTGAGCAAGAATCAACTGGAGCACAACATATATATCAGTCAGAAACGTAAAATGTCCCCAAAAATTAGTATAAGATTTTTTCGTACTATTATATCTCAATATAAATTATTGGAACAGTATGGCTATATGACATATAGTATATATGTAAACTTAAGGTTGGCTAAAGTTAGTATAAATGGCTAAAATCAACAATTTTCAGATCTTAAGTCTGGCCAAAATTTTCTTAATTCTGGCCAAATTTGTAATGCCAGTCCAAATTACATTAAAATCGAAATTTTCAGGTCAAAGGTAACACCATATTTATGCAATATAACATTTTTTTCAACAATAGTAAACATATTCGTTTAAGGTTTGAAAAATATTTTTAAACCTTTTAAAAGTCAAAAACTTCACTTTATTCAGTTGCATCCGCTGGTAAAAAAATGGATTACATCCATACAGCATATCCTCACCTTGCATAGCGGACATCCCTATTTTATCGCAATACTGACTGATTATTTGTCGATCATTTGCCGATCATTTTTCAATTATCACATAATATAAATACCGTTGCTAAAAAAATTTACATAATAATTAATATGTTCAAATTTCGCAAATAACTTAAATTTAGTTTTAATTTATTGTGTATTAAATTTCATTAGATTTTATTAGTATTTGGCATATATTTATTCATTTTACGAAATTATTCACTAATTATGTTACTAATAAAAAACCTGCATTATGAATCAGATCACTGCATTATTTTTTTTATAGATTCTACATAATATAAAGAATATTTGTGCAAATTCTTAAGTTTCGCATTTCTAATATATTCAATGCTTCGCACTTCAATTTTTGTCTGATGATCGGCAATAATTAGTGAATTACCATATACAAATAATATTTTTATGATATTATTAAAAATTGTCTAATAATTACATAATTAAAGTCATATGATAATTTAGTGGTTTTACTTAGATTTCCATTATTTTTTTTGCCACAAAATTTGAAAAATATTTGTGATTTTGCAATAAGTTTTTAAAATCCGGAATTAGTGATCAGCAAATGATCGGCAAGGTGATATGAGCATGTCCGCTATGCTTCCTACACATATCTTACATATATCGGGTATTTAAAATGTAGAAAATCGTACGCAAAGTAATACATATATCATACAACGTATCGAATGCTTTTATATATATAGTATACCTATCAGGTACCTGATATATGTATGATATATATATTAGTACCCGATATGTGTATGATATGTGTATTATTTGTGTATGATTTTCTACATTTTGAGTACCCAATATGTGTAAGATATGTGTAGGATAAATCATTTTTTTACCAGTGATCTGGCCAAAGAAAGTAGTCAATTATATAGTTATTTTAATACAACAAACTAATAAAAATTAAGAAAATTTATTTAACCTTATTCTTTTGCTTATTTTTTTAAAATATTCAATAAATATATTTTATTTTAACACTACTTTAGATACTTTTTATATATATATAAAAATATTTTACTTATTCATATTATACTATTTGTATTTATGACTTAATAAAGTAAATAGACCTAATAGTCAATAAGAATTTTTCTATGAATAAATAATTTTTGTTTTATTTTTTTGTTAAACGAACTAAAATTAAAAATTTTAAAGTTTTTTTTAATGTTATAATAATTTACATGATTACTATAATATTAAGAATTAAGCATTAAATGTCTAATTTAAATAAACAAATAAAAACATAATATTTAACTATTTTTGCGATTAAACTTTATTTATAACGCCCAAATTAAGGTTGCTTGGCTAAACTCATTTTAACTTTTGACAAAAGTCTAAACTTTAATTAGCAATAGTTTAAACTATGACAAAAGGTTTCAACAATGGCTAAATGTCTAAACTATGTCTAAACTCTTTAATTAATAAAATTTAAAATAAAATATTAATTATTAATTAACAATTATTAATAAATACAGTTAGACCTCTATATAGTTACACTTCATATAATTACATCATATAAAATTTTTTCATATAATCATACTTTTAGAAAAAACCAATTTATATAATTATTATATAAAAAAATCTTTATAATCACATCATAGTAGTAAAATTCTTTATATAGTTACCAATTTTAGCAAAATCCAATTAAATAACTATATAGAGATCTAACTATACTAGTAATAATATATAAAAAGTAAAATTATAAAACTGATTATTAGTTAAATTTACTATATATTTTAATATATATAATGATTTAAATAATTAATATAAATCATATAATTTATTATAATAAATGGTAAACTTTATTAATTAATATATAAAAATATATTTAAACCTTTCACAGTTTTACCAGTTTTGTCGGTTTCACAGTTTTGCAAATTTTTAATTTTTTAATAAAATGTTTCAACTAGTTTCAATTTCAACAATTGTCTAAACTACTTAGTTTCGCCCAGCAACCTTAGCCCAAATAGACCTAATAATATTATTCTAATAAAAAAAAATTTTTTTTATTAGCACTATAATTAAAAAATTTAACAAAATTTATAAATAACAAAAAATCTAGCTTAATAATCACCATTCTAAGTTTAATAAAAGTTGTTCATTTCACCAAATTATACC